>NW_025845591.1:0-9042 GCF_002878395.1 Capsicum annuum | reverse complement strand
TTTGAAGGTGAAATTTGGCTAGGGTTTCATTATCCCAAATGTTTCATGGAGAAAATAAATTTTGAAGGTTCAATTATGGATTAAATGGAAAAAATTTTGATCAAGAGGGGGGGTGTGAAATGACCAAATTGCCCTTAAAAAAATAAATAATGTCAAATCTGTTCTTTGGTGGACTGTTTTGATAGGCTGAAGTAGATCGACCATAACGTTTTACTCCGACAGCTAAATTGGATGAAACCAATTTCATTGGAAAGAGGACTCTTAGAGATTTTCGTTGATATATAGTATCTCACCCAGATCATTATGTACAAGGAGTTATGATTGTTTGAAGTTGACCCTGAAATTCGCCTGGCTGCAGTAATTTTTAATTTCCTGCACGTTTTACTGTTCACAATTCGATCGGAATGGTCGTAGTTCGATCGGAATGGTCGTAACTCATCGCTCGAGTGTCCATTTTCGATGATCTATATATCATTGGAAATCTTATTCGATACTCTATGGAATGGTAGGTCAACGTCTTAGAAATACTACACAAAAAATTTATGAATCGCTCTAAAGCGTAGAACTCGATACGTTTCTCACGAAATCTTTACGAAGAAAATTTTCTGGGGTATTACATTATCTCCCCCTGGGAAACATTCATCCTCGAATGTCTTTTGATAGGATAAAATCACTGATCAATCGACCTTCTTAAGGGACGCAAATATCTGAGACATATCGGCACAATTGGAATTACAGTTTCCTAGTTCTCATACTGAACATGCATATCTGATGCATAAATATCTAGCTGAACTAACTTTGGAATGTATGAATGCGTATGCAACAATAGCTAATTCATGGCTCGTAATGAAAACTTGAGCATGAACTAGATGTGTTTAAAACATGAAAGCTTTAAGAAGTCACGGGGTATCTCCCCCTTGCGACTCTAGGTTCCTCTACAACACTTATTTCACAGGGTCACTAAGACTGTGCATGGGGCACCTATGAATTAGCTCATATGCATGACGCACGAATAGAGGTAAGATACTCCATATGGAAATGATTTCATTCCTATGATCCTTGGATAACATGATGAAATGATAAATGAGAAGGTACACTATACGATTCTGATTGACTGAGCTGGAATACTTGGAAAATAAAGATCGTTTAGTAGAAGTTTACGAATTGAAGCATAACTAGCTTCCAGAATCTGAAACATGTACACCACAATCCCTCAAGATAACCACTTAAAACTTCAACTAACCACAATATACATGAAAGCTTAATCTCAATCTTACTTCACATTACCACTTAGCTCAAAATAAGCATACACCATCTAGAGCTTCAACGCTTTCAGCTCAACTTCAGAATTTCAATCTTAGAGTCTAACTCTCAACTCAAATTTTTCTCATCCTTAACGGACCACACTGCCTCTGTCATCGCTTATTATAATCACGCTTGTAAACTTATATTTCTAAATCATAAGAATCAAAATCACATCTACAAAGCTCAACGATTACAGTCATACACTAATCCTCGAAATTAAAGCAGTCCCATAATATCTTGGGTGAACTTTCTCATCATAAACACAACATCAAACTTAATTACGAATCAACCAAACATAAGCGCTTATATCCACTATTCAAGCCTACTAGATCACTTCCTAACAACTAATACCATTAATCAAGAAATCGTCACAGTCACCTTCACGATCACCAATCATTCAAACTTAACTTTTAGCACACAATATAACTTAAAAATTTTTGCACGAAATTTCCACTTAAAACTACAAAACAATCCTCAACCAATGCTATCCCATTTAAACTTCATAACAATAATAATCGGTCATAATCATATAGCTTATCTTATTCACAATCAATTAACACATCCTTCTTTCACCCGTCACTACTATCTATCCTTCATAAACAACTTAACTTAGTTCATAGCTCTCTACACCTTAACTTAACTTCCTCTTGCAACCCGACAACGGCATAATTTAACAACACTCACCCACAGAGTACTTCCATTACTAACCTATACTCTCTGGCATACAAATACTGTCAACACCTATTTCATAGCTCGAACAAACTATATCACAAAATTGACACACAAGGATATATCACTCCCTATTAACCCCAAATGTATGCAAAAATGGATTCCGCTATACTTATGCTCAACAAATCACACTTACCATCCTTCTTACTACTACACATCTAAATCCCACATTTTTAGCCAGCATAAGGAACAAGTTAAACTACAAGTTGCTAATGGATCGAAATAGGCCGCACACGGCTCCACTAGGCTTTGAATATGAGTTTTAAAAAAAAGTTTGAGGTGAATAACAAAACAGCTGTGCTAGTGAATCGAAAGATCCCCATACGGCTTCACTAGACTTTCATTTTTTTTCAACAACATGATGATAGCAAGATTATGGGAGATAGGAACTTGGCATACCATATTCGATGATCAAAGAGTACGCATTCACTCAGTCTTATCTGAATAAGTCATAAAGAAGAGGACATAACATGAAACTTCAGGAACTTATAACACACTAGGAGGCTCTTCTGAAGCCACTTTTATGAGACTTCTAAAACATTTTGCTAATCAGTCTGAAAACATTATCAGGAAAAGAACCGAGACTTGCTTCTTATACTATCTCAAGAATAGCACATAGATAGAAAAGTACAAACTGTCACTTATAGATCCTGAAAAGAAATTTGGTAGCTTATCTGGTTTAAACTTATTGCATGATTCAAGACTTGAAAGAACAGCAACCTTTGCTAAATGCCTTATAGCCTCTCAAAGAAAAGTACAAACGTCTTCATACCGTTCCGCAAAACTCTACTAGACACGGCTTCATAGACACCCTAGGACACTTGAACTCTGTACTCTGATACAAAGTTTGTAACGCCCCAAAAATCGAGTCCCGATATGCCACACAGTGCTTAGGGTTACAAGTGACCCTAAGCGAACCCTTTCATAGGTATAACTCGAAAGCCGCTGATTTATAACATAATTCGGAGAGAATAAAGCTAAAAATATCTCAACACAGAATCTATTCAATACAATATTGGAATTACAAGATGACAATTCTACTTACACATATACATATACAAGAAGGAGACTGAATACATCAACCACTACTACTGTCTATGAAGGCTCTACTAGTATTGTCTGTACATAAATGGGTCATGATTCCCAACCATCCCACTTAATATGGCTGACAGAAGAAGGTACAGTGTCTCTGAACTGAAATAACCAACACAAGACCTTGAACTATAAGGACTCCGTTACCTGCTGACCAGATGCTGCAACTGAATAGAATAGTAGATGGGGGTCAACATAAACAAAATGTACTGAGTATGTGGGGGTGCATGCAACACTTTAAATAACATCATCAATTTCATGAAAACATGCATACAGACCATGATGACTCACATGGCTTGTGTTATATCAAATCATACTCTTCATACTTTCATAATAAATAGTTCAAATGGTAAAATTTCATAATCCATGTAAATCATCAAAAATCATAAATTATGATAAATCATCATAAATTATCATATCGTCAAAATTCATCATAGGTATACTAATTCATCATAATATCTTAACTCTTTGACTAAAATCTAAGAGTGACTGCAGTAATCATAGTCGGGCTCTCTGACAAATAATATCATCATCAAACAACCCTACGGTGGCACATAGGTTTGGGAAAATACCAAATTTCCCTCTCGGTGCTAAGTACAACTCCCCGACAAGCTCAGAACGCATTAGGAGATCCACTATCATCATCACAATGGTCTATCATAAAGACCAAAACAAATATCTCAATTTATAATTCATCAACAATTTATGGATTCCTAACCCCAACTTCGACTTAAAATATTTCAATCTTTTTCAACATCAACAAGGTATCAATGCATTGAACCATAACCGACTCGACATTTGGACAAGGATATGAAGACTCAATACATAATATTTTCAACAATTCAACTCATCAAAATCATCCGGATAAAAATACCAAAATTCATCTCAACATCTATATCAAAATCTATCTTTCTCATAGTCAAAATCATCTCGACTCTGCGAGTTCAAGGTCAATGTACTCAAATGATTATTCTTTTAATTCGACAATTAAATCATGACAATAGCTTTTGAAAAGCACTTGAGACCTTCAATTCATAATAAGAATACATATCTCGTAGTATAACTCAAATCACGACTTTTATCTCAAAAGCCTTTAGAAATATCAATTCATTGTAGTAGTATGCAATTCATAGCATAAATTCTCAGTTTAAGATGTAGAGTAATGAAGTAATCATGTATATCCATATTGGGATAAAAATTCAAAGTCTTATAAATCCTTCATAAAGTAATTTGAGTGTATACCCATTTTCGAATATCATGAAATTTCAATAATAGAACTCAACCTTTTTAAATGTCAAAATGTAACAATTTATCAAGTCATGACAACATCAATATTTTTGAGAAAATATCAAGACTCATGGTAACATCTCAAATGTTATATCTCAATATGCTCAATGATTCAATTTCGTCATAAAGAAGCTTTAAGCTTATCATAAATCTCAAAATCATTCTAAAATACCATTTCAACATATATCTCAAAATCATTCAAACTAAAAATATGAAATTTACAATTATAGATATCAAGACATCTCATGTCTCAAATATATATTCAATAATCCAAATCGTCATTGGGAAGCATAAAGCTTGACACATATCTCAAAATATTATTTCAAAATACCATCTCGACATACGTTCCAAAATCATTCAAATTATCACCTCGCGGTAAAAGTGTGTAATTCACAATGATAATTATTAAATCATATCATGAAACCATTGAGACAATCATATAAAGCAAATTTTATTCATTCAACCATCATAATCTCATAATCGAATTATTTAGACATAATCTCACTTGCAAAATCATGTAAAACCATAATAAAATTAAAGTTTTGGGTACAAGAATGGAAGATTGCTCTTGTTCAAAACCCCACATACCTTGAAATTGACTTCTTGATTACGGAATCCTGTTCGGACAAATAATGGGCACTCCTCGAAGGTCTTGAAATGAGGAGTTCGTTTATTGGATTAATTTTAGACGTCTACAGTGAAATTGAAAGATATTTGAAGGTGAAATTTGGCTAGGGTTTTATTATCCCAAATGTTTCATGGAGAAAATAAATTTTGAAGGTTCAATTATGGATTAAATGGACAAATTTTTGCCCAAGAGGGGGCTGTGTGAAATGACCAAATTGCCCTTTAAAAAATAAATAATGTCAAATCTGTCCTTTGATGGACTGTTTTGATAGGCTGAAGTAGATCGACCATAATGTTTTACTTCGACAGCCAAATTGGATTAAACCAATTTCATTAGAAAGAGAACTCTTAGAGCTTTCCGTTGATATCTAGTAGCTCACCCAGATCATTAGGTACAAGGATTTATGGTCGTTTGAAGTTGACCCTGAAATTCACCTTGCTGCAGTAATTTTTAATTTTCTGCACGTTTTACTGTTCACAGTTCGATCGGAATGGTCATAGTTCGATCAGAATGGTCGTAACTCATCGTTCGAGTGTCCCTTTTTGATGATCTTCATATCATTGGAAAGCTTATTCGATACTCTACGCAATGGTAGGTCAACATCTTAGAAATACTACACAAAAAATTTATGGATCGCTCTAAAGCATAGAACTCGATACGTTCCTCACGAAATCTTTACGAAGAAAAATTTTTAGGGTATTATATTGAGGTGCTCAGTTCCAGGTTCGACAGTGATTCTTCGGGCACGCTGTTCTACATCCTTTATTGTGGTGAGTCCTCATGTTCTAAGGACGTGATGTCTAATGTTGGTTTCACAAAATTATTTACATTTGATAACTGAGTATGAGTCAATTGGGGCATGTTTCAATGGCTCGCTGGTTTTATTGATTTTCTTAGAGGTTTGTCGGACTATTATAGATGTTGGGAGTTGACTAATAAGTTGTATTTTGTTATCTTTATGAAATTCTTTTATTTTTGGATGATGATTACTCTATTAATATTTGAGGGTTATTTATGGAAACCCCATTGATATGTGTTCAACTAAATGAAAATGGCTCAAAGGGTTAGCTTGGGGATACTCGTAGCCTCAAGCACCGTGTGACGCTCCGGGACCCATTTTCTGGGGCGTTACAAACTTGGTATCAGAGCTTAAGGTTTTAAGGTGTCCTAGGGAGTCTGACAAGCCATGTTAAGTAGAGTCTTGATCATCGGTGTGTAGTGCGCCACATCTATGAGCAAGAGGCTACAAGACGTTTTAGGAAAAAGTGTGATTCTTTCATTCAGAAGTCTATCGTGCTTAAAGTGTCTCTCTTTTGTATTGATTCGTGCTCTCCTCTTTCAAAAATATGTCTCCACATCGAGTGAGAAGAAATAGTGATGGTCAGCAACTTTAACCCACTGACCAATTGAATGAAAACGTGTCTCATGCTGAATTTCAGGCGCTGGCCCAAGCTATTACTACAAATATTCAGGCCAACCCAGCCCCAGCTCCATAGTAGTAGGGAGGTAATTCAGCTGCTGCCAGGATCCATGACTTCATGTGGATGAATCCACTGGAATTTTATGGGTCCAAGTCTGATAAGGATCCACGGTTGTTTTTAGATGAGGTACAGAAGATTACTTAGGTGATGCATGTATCTGAGGAACATAGTGTGGATTGGCTACGTATAGGTTGAAAGACCTTGCTTATGACTAGGTTGTTGCTTGGAGGAAAGGTAGAGGTGAGGGAGTTGTCCCTACAACTTGGAAAGAGTTCCAGGATGCATTCCTGGATAAGTTTTTCCCTTTGGAGATGAGGGAGGCGAAGGTGGAAGATTTTATGAACCTGCGATAGGGCTCTATGACTGTTAGGGAGTACTGTCTAAAGTTCAATCAGTTGGCCAAGTATGCTCCTGACTTAGTGGCTGATAATCGGGCAAGTATGAGTAAGTTTGTGACTGGAGTGTCTAGTTATGTGGTTAAAGAGTGTAGGTCTGCTATGCTGAATAGTGAGATGAATTTTTCTAGGCTGATGACTCATGCCCAACAAATTGAGGCAGACAAGATTAAGGAGAGAGATAGAATGAGAGGGAATAAGAGAGCTAGGTCCGAGCAGCATGGATAGGGTCAGACTAGATCATAGGGAGGGAGCTGCCCTCAGTATCAGGATCGTTCATCTATGCCAGCAGCGTCATCTGATAGTGCTCCCATGCCTAGAGGTAGGCAGGAGCAAGGTAGCAGGTCATATGCATCCAGGTCCCAGTACAGTCCTGGCAGTAAGCCAAATCGTCCCTTGTGTCCTAAGTGTGCTCATTCGGGTAAGTGTTGGGGTGAGAAGAAGGGTTGTTTCCGGTGAGGTGACATGGGTCACAGAGTTAGAGATTTTCCACAGGATAGACAAAGGCATCGTGACTATCTCCCTCAGACCCAGACTCAGACTGTTAGTGCTCCAGTTCCAGCAACTCGCCTAGCCCCAGCTCAGGGCGCCTCTTCTAAGAGTTGGGTTGGGTTGCCAGTTGAAACCCTATGAGAAAAATTACCCCATCAATGACCTTGAGTTGGCTTCTATTGTGTTTGCTTTGAAAATCTAGAGACACTATTTGTATGGTGTCCATGTTGATATTTTCACTGATCATAAGAGTCTGCAGTATGTGTTTACCCAGAGAGAATTGAATCTTAGGCAGAGACGATGGTTAGAATTGTTAAAGGACTATGATATGAGTGTGTTGTATCATCCGGGCAAGGCCAATATTGTGGCGGATGCCCTATGTAGAGTGTCCATGGGTAGTGTTTCACATGTGGTATAAGGTAAGAAAGAGTTGGCTCGTGATGTACATCATTTAGCTAGATTGGGGGTTAGGTTGTTTGACTCTGCTGAAGGTAGTATAGGGGTTCAGAGTAGTTCCAAATCCTCCTTGGTTTCGGAAGTGAAGGAAAAGCAATACTTAGATGCTAGTTTGGTCAGACTGAAGGAGTCAGTCAAGGACTAAAAAGTAGAGGTTTTCTCCCAAGGGGGAGATGGTGTGTTGAGATTACAAGGTAGATTGTGTGTCCCAAATGTTGATGATCTGAGACAGAGCATTATGGCTGAAGCTCACGAGGCACAATATTCTATTCATCCTGGGGCCACCAAGATGTACCGAGACTTGCGGGAAATCTATTGGTGGAGTGGTATAAAGAAGGATATAGCAGTGTTTGTAGCTAAGTGTGCAACATGCCAACAGGTTAAGGTTGAACACCAAGGACCTGGTGGTATGATGCAAGAGTTTAGTATTCCCACCTGGAAGTGGGAAGAGATAAATATAGACTTCGTGATTGGTTTACCTCCTTCCCGACGCCATCATGATTCCATTTAGGTTGTGGTTGATAGGTTGACTAAGTCTGCTCATTTCTTGCCTGTTCATACTTCATATACTGCTGAGGATTACGCTACATTGTATATCTGAGAGCTAGTCAGACTGCATGGAGTTCCCTTATCTACCATTTCGGATAGGGGTACTCAGTTCACTTTGCAATTTTGGAAAGCTTTTCAGAAGGGTCTTGGTACCCAAGAGCTTTTGAGTTCTACTTTTCTTTAACACCCCATATTCAAGTACGTGTATTGGCGTATTCAAGTACGTGTATTGGTCTTATTTATATGGAATTAATGTTTTTATTTATTTATACAGAAATTTGACCGTCGATGGTTCCATGCGAAGGTTATTGAATAAGATTTCCAACGATATAAAGATTTCTAGAAACGGATACATTTCGGATATAATCGAGTACGTTTGAAACTATAAAACGGTGGCCGGGATATTTGGGAATAGTAAATGTGCAGGAAAATTTCCTGCACACAAACTACTGAGGCTAGCTGAATTTTTGGGTCAACTCTGAACAATCATAACTCCCTTAATATAATGAACTGGGAGAGATTCCACCTATGAAAAGAAAGATCTTTGAGTCTTCTTTCCAATACAGTTGGTTTCATTTAAATCCAACGTCTTAGTAAGGAGTTATACTCGTTTTACTTCAGCCTATCA
>NW_025845590.1:510-1863 GCF_002878395.1 Capsicum annuum | reverse complement strand
CGGACGGATTTTGGGTGAGGAGGAATGACCAAAACGCCCCTAAAAATCAAATAATTCTTGAATCTGTCCTTTAGTGGACTGTTTTGATAGTCTGAAGTAGATCAACCATAACATTTTACTCCGATATCCAAATTGGATGAAACTAATTTCATTAGAAAGAGGACTCTCATATATTTCTGTTGATATATAGTATCTCACCCAAATCATTGTGTACGAAGAGTTATGATGATTTGAAGTTGACCCAAGGATTTGCTTTTGATAGGCTGAAGTAGATCGACCTTAACTTTTTTGCTCCGATAGACAAATTGGATGAAACTAATTTCATTAGATCGAGGACTCGCAGAGCTTTCTGTTGATATATAGTAGATCACCCAGATCATTATGTACAAGGAGTTAGGATCGTTTAAAATTGGAGCTAAAATACGCCAGGCCTCAGTACTTTTTCCTGCACGTTTTACTGTTCACTACTATTCATGGTTCGATCGGAATGTTCATAACTTGCCGCTCGAGTGTCCGTTTTGGATGATCCACATATCGTTGGAAAGCTTATTTGATACTCTACGAAATGGTGGGTCATAATCTAAGACATTCCACATGGAAAATTTATAATTCATTCTAGAAGATAGAACCCAATACGTTTACGCACAAAATTTCAACAAAAAATTTTCCGGGGTATTACATCATCCCCCCCTTGGAAACATTCGTCATCAAATGATGGTAGACATGCCAAGATTAGATAGGGAATAGAGCATACAGCTGAAACCATTTGTTAGACTCATCACTATATCATTTCTCACTCCGAATGCAACATAGAATGCATAAATTCAAGAAACTACAGCTGAACACATAATAAATGACAGCTGAATGCATGATTTAGGAAATAACGGTACCTTCGGCTTGATCGGAGTTCACGGAAAATAGGTGCGGGTACTTAGATTGCATATTCACCTCAGCTTCCCAAGTTGCACCCTCAACAGATTGGTTTCACCACAACACCTTGACCAAGGGAACTTCTTTGTTCCTTAGTCTTCGGACACTGAAATCAAGAATCTCAACAGGAACTCATCAAAAGAAAGATTTTCTTGAATGTCAGCACTCACAGAGGAATCCACTGCCACAGCATTGCTAATATGCTTTCTAAGCATGGAGACATGGAATATTGGATGAACAGAGGACAACTCGGAAGGCAACTCGACCTCATAAGCTACCTTACCAACACGACTAAGAATTTTGTAAGGACCAACATAACGGGGACTAAGCTTCCCCTTCTTTCTGAATCTCTTCACCCCCCGCATGGGTGAAATTTTCAGATACACTAGGTCACCAACTTCAAACTCAAGGTCTCTCCTTCTA
>NW_025845590.1:0-410 GCF_002878395.1 Capsicum annuum | reverse complement strand
ATTTCGTAAGGACCAACATAACGGGGACTAAGCTTCCCCTTCTTTCTGAATCTCTTCACCCCCCGCATGGGTGAAATTTTCAGATACACTAGGTCACCAACTTCAAACTCAAGGTCTCTCCTTCTAACATCCGCATATGACTTCTGACGACTCTACGCAGTTTTCAACCTTTCCCTAATCAACTTAACTTTTTCTAAGCCTCAAATACCGAATCAGGACCACTCACAGTCGCTTCACCCACCTAGAACCAACCTATGGATGATCTACACTTCCCCCCATATAAGGCTTCAAACGGAGCCATGCCAATACTAGAGTGGAAACTGTTATTGTAAGCGAACTCTATCAATAGTAAGTGATCATCCTAACTTCCCTTAAAGTCAAGTGCACAAGCTCTCAACATATCCTCTAAG
>NW_025845589.1:0-1599 GCF_002878395.1 Capsicum annuum | reverse complement strand
GGGAGATGGTGTGTTGAGATTGCAGGGTAGATTATGTGTCCCGAATGTTGATGATCTGAGACAGAGGATTATGGCTGAAGCACACGGGGAGCAATATTCTATTCATCCTGGTGCCACCAATATGTACCGAGATTTGCAGGAAATCTACTGGTGGAGTGGCATAAAGAAAGATATAGCAACGTTTGTAGCTAAGTGTGCAACATGCCAATAGGTTAAGGTTGAAAACCAAAGACCTGGTGGTATGATACAAGAGTTTAGTATTCCCACCTAGAAGTGGGAAGAGATAAATATGGACTTTGTGATTGGTTTACCTCCTTCCCGACACCATCATGATTCCATTTGGGTTGTGATTGATAGGTTGACTAAGTATGCTCATTTCTTGCCTGTTCATACTTCATATACTACTGAGGATTATGCTAGATTGTATATCCGAGAGCTAATCAGACTGCATGGAGTTCCCTTCTCTATCATTTTGGATAGGGGTACTCAGTTCACTTCACAATTTTGGAAAGGTTTTTAGAAGGGTCTTGGTACCCAAGTGCTTTTGAGTTCTGCTTTTCATCCGCAGACCGATGGTCAGGCTGAGCGGACCATCCAGACCTTAGAGGATATGTTGAGAGCTTGTACACTTGACTTTAAGGGAAGTTGGTATGATCACTTACCGTTGATAGAGTTTGCTTACAATAACAGTTTCCACTCTATTATTGGCATGGCTCCATTTGAAGCCTTATATGGGAGGAAGTGTACCCATAGGTTGGTTCGAGGTGGGTGAAGCGGCTGTGAGTGGTCCTGATTCGGTATTTGAGGCTATGGAAAAATTTAAGTTGATTAGGGAAAGGTTGAAAACTGCGTAGAGTCATCGGAAGTCATATGCGGATGTTAGAAGGAGAGACCTTGAGTTTGAAGTTGGTGACCTAGTGTAACTAAAAATTTCACCCATGAGGGGGGTGAAGAGATTCGGAAAGAAGGGGAAGCTTAGTCCCCATTATGTGGGTCCTTACAAAATTCTTAGCCATGTTGGTAAGGTAGATTATGAGGTCCAGTTGCCTTCCGAGTTGTCCTCTGTTCATCCAATATTCCATGTCTCCATGCTTAGAAAGCATATTAGTGATGTTGTGGTAGTGGATTCCTCTGTGAGTGCTGACATTCAACAAAATCTTTCTTTTGATGAGATTCCTGTTGAGATTCTTGATTTTAGTGTCTGAAGACTAAGGAACAAAGAAGTTCCCTTTGTCAAGGTGTTGTGGCGAAACCAATCTGTTGAGGGTGCAACTTGGAAAGCTGAGGCGGATATGCGATCCAAGTACCCGCACCTATTTTTCGCAAACTCCAATCAAGCCGAAGGTACCGTTCTTTCCTAAATCATGCACTTTTGATAAAAGTTGCAGCAATTCAGCTGTCATTTATTATGTGTTCAGCTGTAGTTTCTTGAATTTATGCATTCTATGTTGCATTCGGAGTGAGAAACAATGCGGTGATGAGTCTAACGAATGGTTTCAGCTGTATAATCTATTCCCTATCTAATCTTGGAATGTCTAGAGTCATTCGAGTATGAATGTTTCTAAGGGGGGGATGATGTAATAGCCCGAGAAATTTTTC
>NW_025845588.1:14839-23293 GCF_002878395.1 Capsicum annuum | reverse complement strand
TGGAGCTCGTGCTTTTGAACCTATGGTGTAACATAAGAGAAAGAACCATGGCGCAAATACGTCAGTACATCTGAATGTAATGAGTATACGAGTGAGGTAGGCTAAATGTAAAGGGTTATATGCATGAACAATGCTAACTAATGTGAACGTGAGAATACATACATGCATACAAAACTTTAACTGAACTCGTGGAGATACTGGCTACTAAGTTTGAATAATAACAACATAAGTGTACTGATACTGAGATACAAATAGATGAATAACTATTTTTGATAGTTCGAATTATGAAGAACTAGTTTAGTTAACTGTGTCTGATAGTCCTAAACTTGAATACTGATATCATAAATTCTGATAACTAATATGACTGATACATGAGTTCAGAAAACTAATATAACTAATATAACTATGATGATCGGCCTAACTGATGTAACTGATACTGAGTGACTGCATCTGATAGTCTAAATTCTGATAGAACTATCTGAGTTCTGTTTTATATAGAGTAACTAAATATGAGATCAGTCCTATATAGTGGGTGATCTTTAAATCTGATGATTTTGATACTGTTTAACTATAGTTGAGATCAGTCTTATCTAATGGCTGATCTTGAAGTCTATTTATAATGAAAAGGATTAATTATCTCTAACAGTACTGAATCTGTACTACTGAACTGAGTTCACTGTGTCTGACAGTCCTGAATCTATAACTGAAACTGTAGGATGTATTCATCTAATCAACATGCTCCAAGCTAAGCTGACTCGGGTCTAATCTCTGCCCTGACTGGAAGGGTGTTAATACCGTGCCACCAGTAAAAACATCTGTTGTGAAGCCAGTCCTAACTAGCGGGTGACTCCTGGAATCAGTCCAATACATATAAATGTGCTAACGGGTGACCCCTGAGTATGTCAGTCTTATCTAACGGGTGATATCTCATACCTATGCTGTCTACGTAGTTCTAGAACTTAGGGATTGCTTCTAAGGATCTCAGTCCTAATCTAGCGGGTGAGTCCCCATCCCTAGGCTTACTCGGTGCTGAATCTTACTCCCATCTAAAAGACACTGAACTAAATAACTAGGCTGAACTATATAACTGAACTGAACTGATTAGCTGAACTGATACTGATTAACTAGACTAATACAAGTGGTATTGTTTAGCGGAGCTAAAATAAGTTTACTTGATTTCGATGACTGACGGAATGTACTGAGTTTTGAGGACTGGTTGAGAGTACTAAAGTTACTGATATTGACTTTGAATACTGAGGATACAAATATTATCGAGTACTGAGATCACTGGATTACTGAACTACTGATATTACAGAGGTTACTGGATTTTCCTGAGTCACATGACTGACTAAATTCTATAGATCATGGCTTGACTGAGAGTATCATGATAACATGACATGGCTGTAGGAACACAATTATATTTTTAGGTACGAATACCCCCAGGACTCGATAGAAGGAAACTGACACAGATGACATAACTTGATCACAAGATTTGAGTCCACAATTCATAATATCATAAGTAGGAGATATCATATTTCATATAGTTCTTAAACATCTTAAACATTGTAGGGAATGCATGGATATATTTCGTGTATATATTGTATATCTCCATTATCTTACATGCTTCATACCACCATAATAGCAACACATGAAAAGCATGGAATTCATACTGAAGTATATAGTTAACATGGACTTGTCATTTAGACATCATAGAACCATACAAACATGAATGGATTGGAAACATAGATGAACACTACACATACCTTAAAAACGAAACCTTGATGATTTGCTGGAGAGTTCTTCAATTGGGAAACTTTATTCTCGATTATCTTAGAAAAAGGCTTGAATCTTGATTTTGAGAGATGAGTTTGATGGAAACCCTAATCTTATGGTGAGAGAGTAAGAGAGGGTTTTTGAGATGCTTAACTAAGGAAAAATAAAAAAAATTATGCCTCTTTAGGGTTATAAGTCATGGAAGGTGAAGGAAATGACCAAAATACCCTTATTAAATAAACTCCCAGTTGCTAAGAAATCATAGCTGACGACCTTCGTGATAGGGCGTCACAAATATGATAAACTATCATGAATGTTGTCACTTAGGAGCTGGTTTTTGCCTAAGGCTGATGACCTTCATGATAGGGTGTCACAAATATGATAAGTTATCATGAATGTCATCACTTAGGAGCTGGTTTCTGCCTAAGGCTGACCACCTTCGTGGTAAGGCATCACAAATGTGATAAGCTATCACGAATGTCGTCACTTAGGATCTGGTTTCTGCCTAAAGCTGATGACCTTCGTGATAGGGCATCACAAATATGATAAGCTATCACAAATGTCATCACTTAAGAGATGGTTTCTGGGTAAGGCTGACGACCTTCGTGATAGGGCGTCATAAATGTGATAAGCTATCACGAATGTCGTTACACTATTTCCAGCCGGACATGCTGGAGTAAAATAGGAATAACTCTTTGCTACGATATTGAATTTTTGAGAAATTGGTATCGTTGGAAATATAATTCAATTATCTATTTGTTGATAGGTTATAAGACCAGAAATTCCGTGTATAATGAGAGATATTCTTATTTGAAGTTGACTATACCAATATTCTTCTCAAGAATTCAATCGGTAAGGAATGTTTTGATTCATCTGATTGCTGGGAGTTATTTAAAGCCTTAATATACATCTAAATTACTCATAAAACTATAAAAGAACCATGATGTACTATGCATGAGCTTGGTACATGGCTCTAATATTGGTTTGGATTTTTTTTAGGGTATTACAATATCTCCCCCTTGGAAACATTCGTCCTCGAACAATGACTACTTGAGAGAGGAGAAAAGATAAAATGATGCATATATAGCATGAATGACTAATCGTGATTTCTTGACTGACATGACAGAAAACTGAGCATATCATACTGTACATGCATATCTGATGCATGGTAGCTGATTGATGAATATAGGACTGAGTATTTCGATAAACTAGGTTTTTTAAACTGAGAATGCATATCTGATGCTTAACTGATAATTTGCATCCATGCATATCTGATACATGATTATATGACTAACATGATACGTGAATGCATGAATGAAAGTACTGATAAGCTGACCACGCATATCTAATGCGTGAATGCATGACTGAGCTGACTTACGAACATGCGACTGAACATGCAATGGTAAAGGTATTAAGATTGAACTGAAACATGAGAACATGACTAATTTTGCTATGTGACATATGGATTGAACATCATGAATTGAATTGAACCTCTGAATACTTGACTTACAGCTGAGGTCTAACTTGAAGGTCAACTTATGAGTACCTTCTATTCTAGACTGAATTCGTTATGCAAGGAGAAATTCAAGGATCTAAGGCATGAGAGCGTTAAGAGAAAGTGGGGTATATCCCCCTTGGGATGCTATGTCCCTCTAAGAACGCTTGCCTTACAAAGATACTGGGTGATGCACAGGGCATCTACAAACTAGATTATAACTAAACTTTGGGAGTCTAAAATTAATGGATGATGCATGAGATGAACTGAACTTGTAACTACTAGGAGATTCTACTTTCAAATAGTTACATTCTCTGAGAAGTTGGATAGCATGAATAAATGCAAGCATGATAAAACAAGCTATAAAAATCTGACTGCTTGATTGCTAAACTGACTTGCTGGCTTTACTAGCTAACTCATACTGAAACATATGCTCGAATGAGAGAAAGATATCTAACAATGCATACTATGAACATGAAAGACTAATAACATACCCAAATATAAGTCAGGGAAACTTTCTAGATTAGTACGGGTCTGGAGTGCATAAAATCTATTCTGATGCTGACCACTATTGGTACCTTGCTGACGCAACTCCTTACCCCTCTATGCTAGAACTCTTCACTCTCGCATTTTGTGTCCTGGATTACCACACCCAAAGCATACATCACTGCCTACCATACATGCACCTAGATGATTCTTACCACACTCTTTGCAAAGCGGATATGTAAGACCTCTATTTTCACTACCCTGGGCCTCAAATCCCGTCTCTCCATCATGACGATCATTTTAGGAGTTAGGTGCTGATACACTAGTTGAGGATGGAGCTAGGACTAAAATTTTTTGACTATGCTGAGAATGGTTACCACCCTGTGACTTAGGCTGAGCAAAGCTGAAACTAGCTGTCCTTGCTCTCTTACTCTGTCTCTCTCTCATCCTAATCTTCTATTCCTCTATTTGCTGAGCATGTGTCATAATTCTGGCTAAAGTCATATCACCATTCAACATGGCAGATCTGTACTCGTTTACCATACTATCATTCACCTTTGACACGAACTTACTCATCTTAGCTCTACCGTCTGCAACCACATGAGAAGCATATTTAGCTAATTGAGTAAACTTGAGAGTATACTCCTTTACCATCATACTGCCCTGCCTGAGGTTGATGAACTCTAGTACCTTGCTTTTCTAAGCTCTAGCGGAAATAATCTATCAAGGAAAGCAGAGGCAAACTACTTCTACTCTATAGGGCCTGCATCGTCTAACCTTTCTGACTTCCACTACTTGTGCCAAGTATGAGCGACATCCTATAATTGGTATATGACTAACTCATCACTCTAAACAGTAGTAACCCCATAACATCTGTCACCTTCTAAACTTGATCTAAAATTTCCTATAGGTCCTCATCTGACTTAGACCCTGTGAAGGAAGAAGGATTTATTCGGTTGAAGTCCTAAATTCTAGCTGTAGCTGAATTGGCCACTGAGTTGGCTAGAACGATAGCTAGTCATTCAGTCTGGGCATCGAATAACTGAGAAAGAGTAGTGAATGCGGCCCTGAACTTCACATAAGAAACATGATCGCCCAAAGGGTCTTTGGGCTGAGGGGCTGACTGATTCTTGTTTCTTCTTTTAGGAGGCATGTTTGTAGAAGAAAGGGAGAAATGGATTAGATTGAGATTATGCTCACTGGCACGACATGAATACTGAAAGAAGGAAAACTATTCCCAAAATATCTCATAGCCTACTACATATAAGTGTCGCTCATAACACATGTATGTATGAGAATATACTAGATGCGGCTTTCAGACTTCCTAGGACTCTATTGAACCTTACGTTCTGATACCAAGTTTATAACACCCTAATTTTATGAACCGGAATACTACATGGTGCTCATGAACCCGAAGCACCACAAACTAACCTATGACTGATATCTGTACCTGTATATTACATAATATATCATAAAATGCGGAAACATGAACATGAAAGGCCATAAGGTTCAAACTGAATAAATGTCTGATAAAAAAAATCTAAAAAAGGTATAACAATACTAAAACAAGTCATAAATACTAAAAATAATGAGATCTGAATATCAAATCTGACATCTAGTTTGAAAGCCTCTAACTGAACTAAATAAGGATTTGAAGGAACTTGTCTCCAACTAACTCCATCTAGAAACTGAATATTAAATGTAGCAATAATCATATTGTCCTTGAATAAGAAGGACTCACTGCAAACTCTAAACATTAGAATACTACTGCTGATCTAGAGCTCATGCCTCTGAACCTATGGTGTAAAATAAGAGAAAGCACCATAGCGCAAATATGTCAATACGTCTGAATGTACTGAGTATACGAGTGAGGTAGGCAAAATCCAAAGGGTTATATGCATGAACAATACTGACTAATATGAATGTGAGAATACATACATGCATACATAATTGTAACTGAACTCGTGGAGATACTGACTATTGAGTCTGAATACTGACAACATGAGTGTATTGATACTAAGATACTGAATAGATGAATGACTATTTCTGATAGTTCGAATTATGAAAAACTGGTTTAGTTGACTGTGTCTGACAGTCCTGAAGCTGAATACTAATACCATGAATTCTGATAACTGATATGACTGATACATGAGTTCAAAAAATTAATATAACTGATATAACTGTGATGATCGTCCTAACCGATGTAATTGATACTGAGTGACAGTATCTGACAGTCTAAGTTCTGATGGAACTATCTGAGTTTTGTTTTATATGGAGTAACTAAATTTGAGATCAGTCTTATCTAGCGATTGATCTTTAAATCTGATGATTCTAATACTGTTTAACTATAGTTGAGATCAGTCCTATCTAATGGGTGATCTTAAAGTCTATTTATAATGATAAGGATTGATTGTCTCTAACAGTACTAAATTTATACTACTGAACTGAGTTGACTGTATCTGATAGTCCTAAATTTGTAACTAAAACTGTGGGATGTATTCATCTAACCAACATTCCCCAAGCTAAGCTAATGGGGGTCCAATGTCTGCCCTGACTGGAAGAGTGTCAGTACTGCACCACCAGTAAACAAATCTACTATGGAGTCAGTCCTAATCTAGCGGGTGACTCTTGGGATCAGTCCTCTACATATAAATATGCTAACGGGTAACCCCAGTGTATGTCAGTCCTATCTAATGGGTGACATCTTGTACCTATGATGGCTACGTAGTTTTGGAACTTAGGGATTGCTTCTAAGGACCTCAATCCTAATCTATTGGGTGAGTCCCCATCCCTAGGCTCACTCAATGCTGACTCCTAATCCCATCGAAAAGTCACTGAACTAAATAACTAGACTGAACTGAATAATTGAACTGAACTGATTAACTGAACTGATACTGATTAACTAGACTGATACTACTGGTGTTGTTTAGTGGATATAAACTAAGTTTACTAGATTCTAATGACTTACGGAATGTACTGAGTTCTGAGGACTGGTTAAGAGTACTAAAGTTACTGAGATTGGCTTTGAATACTTAGGTTACAGATACTACTGAGTACTGAGATCACTGAGATTACTGAACTACTGAGATTACTGAGGTTACCGGATTTTCATGAGTCACATGACTGACTGAATTCTAAAGATCATGGCTTGACTAAGATTGTCGTGATAACATGACATGGCTCTATGCACACAGTTATATTTTCAGGTACGAATACCCCCGGGACTGAATAGAAGAAAACTGTCACACATGACATAACTTGATAATAAGATTTGAGTCCACAATTCATAATATCATAAGTAGGGGATATCATATTTCATATAGTTATTCAACATCTTAAACATTGTAGAGAATGCATGGATATATTTTGTGGACATATTGTATATCTCTATTTTCTTACATGCTTCACATCACCACAATAGCAACACATGAAAAGCATAGAATTCATATTGAAGTATATAGCTAACATGGACTTGTCATTTAGACATCATATAACCATACAAACATGAATTTCTAGCATCCTAAGTATTTTATCAAACACCTTGCATGCATTATTTAAGGCATATGTGGGTTTCATATTTTCACCATATTAAACCACCTAAAGTTCATGGTTTCAATTAACAAACACATAAATTCCACGAAAACACCTTTAGACATCATATTGAAACTTAAACAACAATCGTCAACATGTACATAGTCATACCACATAAAAATTTACAAAATAATATTTAAAACATAGTTCTTGAGCTCTATAAACGGATTGGATCCATAGATTAACATTGCGCATACCTTAGAAAGGAAACCTTGATGATTCGCTGGAGAGTTCTTGGATTGGGAATCTTAATACTCGATTATCTTGTAAAAAGGTTTGAATCTTGATTTTAAGAGATGAGTTTAATGGAAACCCTAATTTTGTGGTTGAAAGCATAACAAAGAGTTTTTGAGATGCTTAACTGAAGAAAAATGGGAAAAATTATGCCTCTTTAGGGTTATAGTCATGGAAGGTAAAGGAAATGACCAAAATACCCTTATTAAATAAATTCCCAGTTGCCGAAAAATCATAGCTGACGACCTTCGTGATAGGGCATCACAAATGTGATAATCTATCACGAATGTCATCACTTAGCAGCTGGTTTCTGCCTAAAGATGAAGACCTTCGTGATAGGGCATCATAAATGTGATAAGCTATCACGAATGTCATCACTTAGGAGCTAGTTTTTGCCTAAAGCTGACGACCTTTATGATAGGTGTCACAAATGTGATAAGCTATCACGAATGTCGTCACACTATTTCTATGCTGACATGCTGGAGTAAAATAGGAATAACTCTTTGCTCCGATATCGTATTTAGGGAAAATTGACACCATTGGAAATATAATTCAATTATATATCTTTTAATAGGTCATGAGCTCAAAAATTCCAAGTATAATGAGAGATATGCTCGTTTGAAGTTGACTATACCAATATCCTTCTCAAGAATTCAATCGGTAAGGATTGTTTTGATTCGTTTGATAGCTGGGATTTATTTGAAGCCTTAATATACATCTAAATTACTCATAAAACTATAAAAGAACTATGATGTACTATGCATGAGCTTGGTACATGGCTCTAATATTGGTTTGGAGTTATTTGGGGTATTATAATGGGACAGACTGTCAAAGTTGCCATCAAGCTTAGACAGAACCTGAGGTGTTGAGATGAA
>NW_025845588.1:0-14739 GCF_002878395.1 Capsicum annuum | reverse complement strand
ATATTTTTCACGCGCCGTCACATATTTGACACGCCATCAGATTTACTGTCAGAAGAATCAAAAGATAACAATTCACTGGAATTTTTGACGACATCTAGAACACGCTATTAGATGTTTGACATGCCATCAAGATCGCCGTCGTCTATTCTGAAGAGAAAATTGAAACCTTATTTTTTGTTTCCTTATTTAGAATTAAGTATTTATAGCACTTTTAGGGTTTTGAGCATGAATCATCTATTATTGAGGAGAACAGATGATATTCTTTCCTTCCTATCTCAAGAACCATATTTGAGTGTTTTGCCGTGTGATTCAAATACAAGTTCACTTTCAATTTCATTCATTGTTGTTAGTTAATGCTTTTAGTTATGAATTCAAATTGAATGTTGTTTCATGCATCATGAGTAGCTAAACTCTTTTAACCTGGATTATGGAATCTATGGTTAGGTCATGATAAGGTGTAAAATAATCAAAGTTTAATAATTATTAGGATTTCTTGATAATTTTGAGATTATATTTTATGTCTTTTGTTTGCAAACAATAGGTGTACCTACTTTGGTTTGCTTGAGAAATAAATCATAAACAGTAGGAAGTAAATTATCAATAGGGACTCGGAAAGGCTTCATTTAATAATCAACACTGTAACAAGGTTGATTAACCTAAGGTAAAAATATGGGAATTCAGTTGCAATTCCCTAAGTCCGAGAGGATTAGGAAATTAGACGCTTGAATTAGTTGAGAGACATTTAAGCATACCATCGATAAAGATAGCTTGTTATCCTAACCACCGTGAGAACATTTAGTTATTTGTAGCATCTGTCAGGTACCGTAATCCCTAGTGAACATAATTCTAGTTATTTCATTAACTCTTGATTACCAACAATCACTTGTTCAACCATTAAAAACCCTCATTTTATCTTTTTGTGTTAGTTGTTTGAATTTAACTTGTAGCTTTAGTTTCAAATAATTTTAATCGCCACTCATATTGTTCCCTATGGATTTGACCCCAACTCCAAAGTTGGGTAAATATATCGATGACGACCGCTTTGCACTAAATGATGTGTAAGTTGAGCATTATAAAAAATGACGCCGTTGCCGGGGAACAATTTTGCGTATTAAGTTGGTTTGGAATTTTAGCCTACTAGCTTGAACTTGTAAATATTTTTTTTTAGTTTTCTTTTATTTCTTGTGTTAGGTAGATTTTTATTTTAGTTTACTTATGACTATGGAATCATGGAATGAACATGAGCTTGGTTGTTGGAAATCTTATCTTGATGATCCATGTCCACATTGTGATGGACCTCACTTTTGGAAAGATTATAGATATACTCTCCGGAGAGAGATATATGCACCATCTTCGTCCTTCTGGGAGTATGATTGTTCTTTATGTGGTGGTCGAGATGGACATTGGAGTGATTGCCCAAATGCCCCCTCCCCCTATTGCGCTAACCCAAATTCTAGTTTATTTTATGAGTTTGATTGGTCTTATGGTCAAGAACAGGAAGAATGAAGCACCAGAAAGAGTGGCATTAAAGCTATGCTTCAACAAATATTGGTGTGTGTGGACATAATGAATGATATCATACATGATATACATCAAGACATAAGGGCAAATAATGAGGAAAGAAGAATGATAGAGGATATGGATATAGAGGTCAAGCATTCAAAGCACTTTTCCACATTATGTAAAGATGATATCTTTTCTGTGGAATCATTTAACATAATGGACGAGTGTGATATGAGGAGCAAAAATTTGATATTGATGATGAGGTTGATATTGAGAAACCCTTGGTGATTTCCCAACCAACTGAACTATTTATGAATGAAAATGCCAAAGACGAGGAGATGGTAGTAGAGTCAAAAGAAGAAATCAAGCACAATCCTTGTAAAGACTCTAGTCCATTTTTGGGTAAAAATACTAATAGGGATGCTACTCCAGAATTGAGAGTTAGTCCTCATTCGAACCATTTTTCAACATTATGCTTGGTGGATTTGACGAAGTCGAATCACCCAAGAAAATGATGAATTTTGAAAATGAGTAGGAAAATTCTTACATTTTGGAGTTTATATTTCCAAAAGGGTACACTACAAACCCAGTCTAGAAGGCCAAGAAGCTTAAAAATCGATATCCATTTAGTGGCTTGTTAAGATCCTCATCGTTGCCCAATGAGCCCACACAATAGTTTGATGCAAAATTGGGCAAGCGGTTCAAGTCTTTAAAGTGGAATGATAGAACATTCCTTATCATGCCCTCACATTATCCCAACGGACCTAAAAGATGTAAAGATCAAAGTGGAGGGATAAAGAATGATTGGATGTTGTCGTGCAGTGACACTAAATTAGCCGATTCTTGGGAGAAAACCCAAGGTATTTTATTGTTTATATTCGTATTATATGATTGACATAAGATCTTCACACCTATGGTGCCACAGAAATGTTTCTAACACTCTTGTTTTGGTTTGACGCATTGGGGATATTGCACAATTTTAAGTTGAGGGTGTTGGGGCTACTTGTGGGTGTTGATGTCCTCCTATGGTTTTTGTTACCGTGCCTCTTTTCCCCATAGTCTTGTCCTTGTAGAGCCGACATGTTTAGGCGTATTGTTTTTGCATTGGGATGTGTTGTGGTTAACTGGGAGAAAAATAAGTATCTACAGCAGTTGACATATTTTTGTTGAATTTTCTAGGAATGATAACTGCCTCTTTAATTGTCTATGTTAACTGTGTGATGTGCATCTGTATGTGACTACTGTGAATCTTTTTATGGCATTAGTGCTAGGGACATGATAATCATTGTTAACAATTGCATGAACCAGATAGGTAGTGGCTTGTGATGTACCTCTGTGCCATGTGTGTGTGAGATACTACCTAGTTCTCTTTTTGTGTTAAATCCAGAACTTGCCCGGTTTTTCTTTCCTAGGTTTTAGGATAGGGGTTAGGAAAGGATCATAGGCCCTTTTTTTTAATTTAGTCCATTTTTAGCCTAAATGACCTTCCCAGTGTGCATGAGATCCCTTGATCCCTACTTTGAGCCTTAATTGCCTATTTCTTTTTGAGACACCTATCACCTTTATATTAACATTGTAATGAATCTGTTTTGGCCCTGGTCCTTCTTGGACATTGTGCACCTTGACTTAGGTAAACAACCTAAGTTGATGATGGCTATCATAGGGGTGTGTGATACAAAATGAGTATGAAGAAAGGTATAATAAGAGAAAGAATAAAATGTCGGGTATGGTACAAAAAGAATAAGAAAAGAAAAAGTTGTGTAAAAGATGAGAAAAAGATAATATGATTATTGAAAAGACCACACCCATTTTGAGCATGAGTGATCAATAAAAGAGAGAAAGAGAAAAAGGTTAAGAAGTAAAATCCCAAGAGGTTAGTGTAGTGTCAAGGAGCCCCTCGCCTACATTACAAGTAGAGAAAAAGTCCTATAGTGATCTTAGTTGACATGTCTGAAGACCTTGGCAATGAAAATAAGGGCAAGCCTATGGGAAATAAGATACAATGATTGGAACTTTATTCTGAGAGTGGGGATATGTGGATTATCCCTATGTCAAACATTTAATGTCTGATATGAGTGAGAAAGAGATTTCTTTGTTGTAAGGGCACACTAGGTATGTTACAAGTTGCTAACTTATTGGGTAATACAATGTTGGTGCATGCATGATTGTGTTGCTGAATTTATGCCATATCTTGAGTCCTGTGTGTCACATTATTGTTCTTCAATAGTATACACAGTTGAGTTTGAAATAGTTGACCTTGGAGAAGGTAAAGTGTGTTTGAGCTTATGTGAATGAGTGACTGCCAATTGTACTTTATATCTTCCTAAGTTATGTTTTGGTTGCTTGAGGACAAGTAATTGTTTTAAGTTGAGGGCGTTGATGTGTGAGCAGATGCTAACATATTTGAGGCTTTTAACTCTAAATAATTGTTAAGTCTTAAGCAACTTTTGTTGTTTTTTATTGTTTTTATTGTTTTAATGAAGATAAAAGTGATCGGGGAGGAAACCAAAGAAAAGAAGAATAAATCAGCTGAAATTTGATGCAAATAAGCTAAAGTGTAGCTGACACCATTTCTGAAGCATCGTCAAACATGGAATAGGCTATCAAAGCTACCGTCAAGCTTAGACAAAACCTGAGGAGTTGAGATAAAATGTGACGACATTTTGGAAGCATCGTCAAATCTGTGATGAGGCATCAAAATTGCAATCAACTTGAAGTAGATCATGCTGATTTCCAGTGAAGATGTGACGATATTTTTAATGCGCCGTTACATATATGACACGCCGTCAGATTTGTCATCAGAAGAATCAAAAGATAACAATTCACTGGAATCTTTAATGACATCTTGCACACGCCGTCAAGATCGCCATCGTCTATTCTGAAGAGAAAACTGAAACCTTAATTTTTATTTCCTTATTTATAATTAAGTATTTATAGCACTTTTGGGGTTTTGAGCATGAATTATCTATTATTAAGTAGAACAGACAATATTCTTTGCTCTCTATCTCAAGAACAATATTTAAGTATTTTGTTGTGTGATTCAAATACAAGTTCACTTTCAATTTCAATCATTATTGTAAGTTAATCCTTTCAGTTATGAACTCAAATGCAAGCTCGTTTCATGCGTCATGAGTAGGTAAACTTTTTTAACCTGGATTATGGAATCTAGGGTTAGGTTATGATAAGGTGTTAAATAATCAAGGTATAATAAGTGTTAGGATTTCTTGATAATTCGGAGATTATAATTTATGTCTGTTGGTTGCAAACAATAGGTGTACCTACTTTGGTTTGCTTGAGAAAGAAATCATAAACAGTAGGAAGTAAATTATCAACAGGAA
Organism: Capsicum annuum; assembly: GCF_002878395.1. Lineage (NCBI taxonomy): Eukaryota > Viridiplantae > Streptophyta > Magnoliopsida > Solanales > Solanaceae > Capsicum > Capsicum annuum. Next base: position 9,898 of record NW_025845588.1, on the reverse strand, counting down.
ATTAGAAAGGCTTCGCTTAATAAATAGCGCTATAACAAGGTTGATTAACCTGAGGTAAAAATCTTGACAGTCAGTTGCGATTCCCTAAGTCCATGAGGATTAGGAAATTAGATGCTTGAATAGGTCGAGAGACATTTGAGCATACCATCGATAAAGATAGCTTGACATCCTAACCACCGTGAGAACCTTAAGTTATTTGTAGCATCTATTATGGATCATAAACCCTAGCGAACATAATTCTGGTTATTCCATAAACTCTTGATTGCCAATAATCAATTGTTCAACCATTAAAAAACCCTATTTTGTCTTTTTGTGTTAGTTGTTTAAATTTAACATGTAGCTTTAGTTTCAAATTAGTTTAATCTCCACTTACATTGTTCCCTGTGGATTCGACCCTGACTCCAAAGTTAGGTAAATGTATTGATGACGACCACCTTGCACTAAATTGATGTGTAAGTTGAGCGTTATCAAGGACTATGCCAAACTCTATCTTAGAGAGTTGGTTAGGTTTCATGGTGTTCCGTTATCTACCATCTCAGATAGAGGTACCCAGTTTACCTCTCACAGTGGAAAGCATTCCAAAAGGGTCTTGGTACCCAAGTCTATCTCAGTACAACTTTCCACCCTCAGACAAACGGTCAAGTAAAAAGGACCATCCAGACCCTTAAGGATATGCTAAGAGCATGTGTTATTAATTTCAAGGGTAGTTGGGATGACCATTTTCCTTTGATTCAATTCACGTACAATAAAAACTATCATTCCAGTATCCGTATGGCTCCGTTTGAGGCTCTTTAAGGTAGGAGATATAGATCTCCAATTGGTTGGTTTGAAGTAGGTAAGGCTGCTGTAGTAGGGTTGACATGGGTTTTGATGTGTTAGAGAAGGTTCAGTTGATTAGAGGTCGGCTTAGGGCTGCCCAAAGCTGACAGAAGTCATATACAGATGTGAGGAGAAAGGATCTCGAGTTTGAGGTCGATTATTTCGTGTACTTGAAAATATCTCCCATGAAAGGAATAAAGAGATTCACAAGAAAGGAAAACTCAGTCCTCAATATGTTGGTCACTTCATAATTCTCAGTTGTTTCTAAATGGTAGCTTATGACCTTGAGTTTTCATCAGATTTAGCCTCACTATACCCAGTGCTCCATGTCTCATTGTTTAAAAAGTGTATTGGTGATCCAACTGTAGTTGTTCCCTTAGAAAGTGTAAATATTCAGAGTAGTCTTTCCTTTGAGCAAGTTCCAGTCAAAATTATTGATCCTCAAGTTCACAGACTAAAGAACAAAGACATTCAACTAGTCAATGTTCTTTGGCGGAATCATTCCGTTGAGGGAGTCACTTGAGAAGCAGAGGCAAATATACGAACCAAACACCCTCATCTTTTCTCCGTGAATCCAGATTTAGTATAAGGTACCAATCTTCTTAAGATTTTTCTCTATCATGCTCTGTTTTAACCGCACATCATGTTCATGATAGTAGTGCATTCATGAATTAGTTCAGTCATGCATTCTATGCATCAGACATGCATATTCATTGTGTAAGCTTAGTCTATCACTTTCCTTAGCTTAACTAGTTTCATTTGGGGATGAATGATCCCGGGGGGGGATATTATAACACCTTGTATTTCCCTGGCATAATATAAGTCCTAATACATGAGTATTTGTATATGAAATTTTTGAAACACTCATTATTTTTTCAGTTTAGAGCCTGTCATTGTGTAGGATATTCAATTATCTTTCCAACGATATAAAATTCTCCCAATTAACCTTTATTGCATCGTGGAGATGGCCAATCTCCCATTTGGTGAATTCCAGTGAGGGCTTGTAATCCTGGGGCGTCACACCATAGGCAACTTGACATTTGTCTATTTCCAGTGTCGAAGCGCGATAACACCGCATCGCGGTGAACTTCCAGGTCTCAATTAGTGAAGGACCATGATTTCCTCACATCACGCCACAAACTAGTTTCCCAGTTGTCTGATTTTAGTGACACGACAAGATAGCGCCGCGTCAAACTAGCCCAAAAAATCAATATTTTCAGTCAGTTTTGAGTTTTAGTTCCAAGGGATTTTAAGTATTTTTTCCTTGTCCCAATCAGCCCCAAACACAAAATTAAGTCCCTAATAACCTAATTGGGCATTATTCTAATCAATTTTTCCCCAAAATCAAGAACATTCTCTCAAGTAGTAAACCCTAACTATAATACCCCGTATATTTCTAAGCTAGAAAATGAACCGTTGTTCCTACACATGAAACCCCCTATCTTATGATTCATTTTTAAGTACATGAATTAGAATTAGTATCCTAGTGATAATACAGGTTATGATGTGTTAATTATGTTCATAAGAGTCACTTAGAGTAAGCCAAGCAAAGAACTTTTGAATCCACCAAGTTTTCGTGTGTGATTTCACAAAGCTCATAATTGAAATAGAATAAATTGGTTTATAGGTGGTATTTTGGCAGATTTATACCATCCAAATTTTAGATAATTGAATAAGCTTTCCGTCGATACCAAATTCACGTAAAACGAACACCAGGTGAAGATGTTATGGCGATTTAAAGTTTCAACAGCGTTATTTCGGTCAGTGGTGCATTGCGCCGTAAGCCAAAATGACGTTCGTCAATTTCTAGTGTCTCACCGCGATTCCAGAGTGTTGCGGTGAGTTTCTAGGTCACAAACGGGTGGAAACATGATGTCTCCATGTCGCGCCGGGGGCCCAAATTGGGTAATTTTCAAACAAATTAAATGACGCATCTAGAGAGGTATTTGGGTCATCTTCCCCCCCCCCCTCTCTATAAGTCCAAACATGGGATTGAGGCCCCAAATCAGCTCTTTACATTACTTTTTATCAAAATTCTCTCAAGAACAACCAAGAACAAGTCTAGGGTTCAATTGGGGGTTTCAAATTCCAAACTTCTTTCACTACTATCTTCACGGATTATTAATCTAAGGTAGGCGTAGTGTTCATCTATAGATCCAATCCATTCATAGAGCTCAAGAACCATGTTTTAAATACTACTTTGTGAGCTTTTTATTGTGATATAAGCATGTACATGTTGATGATTGTTGTTTAAGTTTTAAGATGATATGTCAAGGTGTTTTCATGGAATATATGTGGTTGTTAGTTGAAAGCTATGAACTTTAGGTGGTGTAATAGGGTCAAGTTATGAAACACACCTATGCCTTAAAGAATGCATGCTAGGTGTTTGATAAAATGCTGGGGATGCTAGGAATTTATATTTACATGGTTCCATGATATCTAAATGACAAGTCTATGTTAGCTATATACTTAAATATGAATTCCATGTTATTGATGTGTTGCTATTGTTGTGGTATGAAGAATGTATGATAATGGATATGTATAATATGTACACGAAATATATCCATGCAATCCTTACAATGTTTAAGATGTTGAATAACTACATAAAGTATAAGATCCCCTACTTATGATATTATGAATTGTGGACTCCAATCTTATAATCAAGTCATGTCATGTGTGACAGTTTCCTTCTATCGAGTCCTGGGCGTCTTTGTACCTAAAAAATATAGTTGTATGCCTAGAGCCATGTCATGTTGTCCCGATAATCTCATTCAAACTATAATCTATAGGACTCAATCAGTCATGTGACTCAGGAAACCTCAGAAATCTCATGATCTCAGTTAACTCTCAGATAGTAGTACTATTCTGTCAGTCAATAGAATTTAGTTAATCAGTCCATGTACATTCCGTTGAATCATGTTCAGTCTCTTCAGATGGGAGTAGAAGTTATCACTGAGTGAATCCAAGGATGGGAACTCACCTACCAGTTTAGGGTGTGATTCTTAGTAGTCATCCTTGTGTTCCAGATCAATGTAATCAGCATAGGTTAAGACATCTTAACCTGTCAGATTAGGGTTGATAAGGTGGCTTAACCTGTCATTTCAGGGTTCCCACCACTCTCGTTTTGAGTACTTGCCAGAAATGGGTTACTCATAACTGTCCTTACCAGTGGCGCGGTATCGACACCCCTCCAGTTGGGGCAGAGATTGGACCCTAACTTATACATAATGGCACACATGGGGCATGTCGATTAAAAAACTACCTCCCATAGTTTTAGACTCAGTCTAAGTAAAAGAACTCAGACAGTTCTTCAGATATCAGTCTACCAGGACTATTAGATACAGTCAAATTGAGTTATAGCACGGGACTCAGAAAGTTCCATCAGATTTAAGACTGGTAGTTATCAGTAAACCATGTATTAGTGTACAGATTTAGCTATAACGTACTCATGATCTCAGTTACTATGTATGTATGTTTGTACTCTTAAGTTAATATCAGTCAGTCAGTTAGCATTATTCTTGCATGTAAACCCTTTGCATTAGCCTACCTTACTTGTATACTCAGTACTCCAATTGTATTGACGTATTTACACTATGATGCTTTCTTTCCATGTTACACCATAGGTTTAGAGATGCGAGTTCCAGAACAGCAGTAGAAGCTACATTCCAGTATAACAAGTTATAGTGATTTCTCTTCATTCGAGGATGATATGATATTATTTTATTTCATTTATTATATTAGCTCAGTTTTGCTAGACGGAGTTAGTTGGAGACATGTTCCTTCAACTCCTTATTCAGACAGTTTAGAGGCTTTCAGATTTAGTTCAGATTTGATTTAGTTTTCAGTTGTTTTGGGTATTTTTTACCCACACGGATGTTACTGTTTTACAGATTCTTTATTCAGTTGAACCTTACGGCCTATATGTTCATATTTTCTGCATTATTAAATTATATATTTCAGTACACAGGTATAGATATCAGTCATGGGTTAGCTTGTGGTCTTTCGGGGTCATAAGCACCATGTAGCATTCCGATTCAAAAAATTGGGGTGTTACAAACTTGGCATCAGAGCCTAAGTTTCAATAGAGTCCTAGGAAGTCTGAAAGCCGCATCTAGTAGAGTCTTGTGCATGGGTGTTCTGCGCGCCACATTTATTTATAGGAGGCTATGAGATATTTTAGGAGTAGTTTCCCTTCATTCAGTATTCATGTCATGCCAATGGGCATAATCATAAATCAGACTCTCTGTCTAATCTACTTCTTCTCTTTATTTTAGAACATGCCTCCTAAGAGAAGAAATCAGTCAGCCCCTCAGTCTGAAGAACCTTTAGCCAATCATGTTTCTTATATGGAGTTTAGGACCGCATTACCACAGTTACTTAGTCTGTGGCTTCCTAAAATGAATGGCCACCAGTTATTCCATCCAATCCAATGGAAAATTCCGTAGCCGCTAGGATTTGAGACTTTATCCAAATGAATCCTCCATCTTTCTTTGGGTCTAAGTCTGATAAAGATCCTCAGGAATTCATTGACTAAGTCTATAAGGTTATTGATATCATGGGTGTTACTTCTATTTAGAGTGCTAAGTTAGCAGCATACCAATTAAAGGATGTCTCTTATATTTGGTACAATCAGTGGAAGTCCTAGAGGGTAGATGATGCAGGTCCTATTGAGTGGGAGGAATTTGTCACAGCTTTCTTAGACAAATTCTTTCCCCGAGAGATGAGAAAGGCCAATATTCTTTATTTCATCAACCTTAGGCAGGAAAATAAGATGGTTAGAGAGTATTCTCTTAGATTTACTCAGCTAGCCAGATATGCCCCTCATGTGGTTACAGACAATAGGGCTAAGATGAGCAAGTTCATGTCAGAGGTGAATGATAGCGTGGTAAATGAGTGTAGATCTGCGATGCTGAACAGTGATATGATTTTAGCCAGGCTCATGATCCATGTATAGAAAATAGAGGAGCAGAAGGTTAGGACTAGGGAGAGACAGAACAAGAGAGCAAGGTCAGGCAGTTTTAGTTTTTCTCAACCCAAATCAGAGGGAGGAAATCATTCAAAGTTTCATCCCAAGTCATCAGCTCCAGTTCATTCTTCTGCCAGTGTTCCATCTTCTTTCTCCACCAGTGCCCCAGTGCCAAAATTTATAGACGACAATAGAGATAGAGCACCAGGCTCTAAATCCACCATGTCAGACTTGTGGTAAGAACCACAAGGGTATTTGTAGAGCCGGTAGTGATATCTATTTTGGTTGTGGAAAGCCAGGACACAGGATTAGAGAGTGTCCTTAGCCAGGTCCTCAGGTTCAGCAGAACCGTTCTACCACTCTGTCCGGTCACTCGAACTAGAAGGGTACCACTTCCAGTGCTACTAGTGAGCAATGCCCAAACAAAATCTATGCTCTTCAAACCCAACAGGATTAGGAAAATTCTCCTGATGTCGTTACTAGTACGTTATAGATTTTCCATGTTCATGTTTATGCTTTACTAGACCCATGTGTATCCTTGTCTTTTGTCACTACAGACATAACAAGCGATTTTGGAATCAGTTCTAAAATTTTAGTAGAGCCCTTTTTAGTCTCTACCCTAGTGGGTAAAACCATCATAGCTCAGAAGGTATACAGGAACTACCCGATTATGATATTTCAGAAATCCACGTCAATAGATTTTGTCGAGCTAGTGATGACTGGCTTTGATGTAATTCTCAGCATGGATTGGCTTTATTTCTGTTATTCCATAGTCGACTGCAGAAACAGCATAGTTCAGTTTTAGTTCCTGAATGAGCCCATCCTAGAGTTGAAGGGTGGTACTTCATCATTCAGGGGTTAGCTTATTTCCTACCTTCGGGCAAGGAAAATAATTTTTAAGGGGTATGTGTATCATCTCGTGCATGTTAAGGATTCTAGTTCTGAATCTCCCAGTCTCGAATCAGTCTCGGTGGTTATTAAATATTTAGATATCTTTTATGAAGATCTTCTAGGTATTTCTCCTGAAAGGGATATAGACTTCGACATATACCTTCTCCCAGATACTCAGCCTATTTCTATTTCGCCATACAGAATGGCACCAGCAGAACTCAAGGAACTAAAAGATTAGTTGAAGGATCTCTTAGATAAGGGATTCATCAGGCCCAGTGTATCCCCATGGGGTGCACCAGTCTTATTTGTACGCAAGAAAGATGGTTCTCTCACGATGTGTATCAATTACCGTCAACTCAACAAAGTTACAGTCAAGAACAGGTATCCAATTCCTAGAATAGATGAATTGTTTGTCCAACTTTAGGGTGCCAGTTACTTCTCTAAGATAGGTCTCAAATCAGGCTATCATCAGCTCAGAGTTAGAGAATGTGACATACCGAAGATATCTTTTCGTACGTGGTATGGTCACTTCGAATTTCTTGTCATGTCCTTTGGTCTTACCAATGCTCCTGCAGCTTTCATGGACTTGATGAACTGGGTGTTCAAGTAGTACTTGGACATGTTTGTCATAGTCTTCATAGATGATATTATGGTCTATTCTCGCACTGAGCGTGATCATTCAGACCATCTCAGAATTGTTCTTTAGAATCTCAGGGATCATCAATTATTCACCAAGTTTAGTAAGTGTTAATTTTGGCTAAGATCAGTAGCATTAATTAGCCATATTATTTCTAATGATGGCATTAGAGTAGATCCTCAGAAGAACGAAGCGGTAAGAAACTGGCCTCGCCCTATTTCTCCATCAGATATCAGGACTTTCTTAGGTTTGGCGAACTATTATAGATGGTTTTTTGAGGGATTTTATTCTATTACATCTCTTATGTCCAGAATAACTTATAAGAAGGTTAAGTTTCAATGGTCAGATTCATGCAAGAAGAGTTTTCAAGAGTTGAAAACTCGACTCACCTCTGCTCTAGTTCTAGCTCTTCCAGATGGATCAGACGATTTCGTAGTCTATTGTGATGCATCTAAAGTGGGTTTAGGTTATGTACTCATGCAGCATGGTAAGGGCATAGCCTACGCCTCCAGACAACTAAATCCCCATAAGAAGAATTATCCTACCTATGACCTTGAGTTAGCAGCCGTAGTATTTGCCTTGAAGATTTGGAGGCATTATCTTTACGGAGTTCATGTAGATGTCTTTACAGATCGTAAGAGTCTTCAGTATGTCTTTTCTCAAAAATATCTTAATCTTCATTAGAGAAGGTGGTTAGAGCTCTTGAAATATTATGGCATGAGCGTCCTTTATCATCTGTGCAAGGCTAATGTATTAACGCTCTCAGTAGACTACCTATGGTTATTATTTCTGACGTTGAGGATAACAAGAAGAAAATAACTTAGGAAATCCATCAGCTGGCCAGAATAGGTGTTCACTTAGTCGACTCTTCCGAGGGTGGTGTATGTGTTCAGAGTAGTTCAGAGTCATCTCTAGTTTTTGAGGTGAAAAAAAACAAGACAAGGATCCTAGCCTTGTCAAGCTGAAAGAGTTAGTTCAGAATTAGAAAGTTGAGGTTTTCTCCCAAGGGGGTGATATTGTTCTTTGTTATCAGGGTTGTTTGTGCGTTCCAGGTGTAGATGGCTTGAGGCAGTGAATTCTTGCAGAAGAGCATGGGGCGCAATACTCTATTCATCTAGGGGCCACTAAGATGTACCGCGACTTGTGGAAGGGCTATTGGTGGAGTGGGATAAAGAGTGATGTTTCAGAGTTTGTGTCTAAGTGCTCTACATATCAGCAGGTTAAGATAGAGCATCAGAAACCTAGTGGTTCCATACAGGAGTTCACCATTCCTACTTGGAAGTGGGAAGAAGTGAACATAGACTTCGTGAAGGTTTTGCCTAGAACTCATCATCAGCATGATTTAGTTTGGGTCATTGTAGACAGAATGACCAAGTCAGCTCATTTTCTTTCTGTTCGTACTTCTTATTCGTCCGAGTATTATGCCAAACTCTATATTAGGGAGTTGGTCAGATTACACGGTATTCAACTATCTATTATTTCAGAAAGAGGTACCCAGTTCACCTATCATTTCTGGAAAATGTTCCAAAAGGGTCTTGGTACCCAAGTTCATCTCAGTACAACGTTTTATCCTATGATAGATGGTCAAGCAGAAGGGACCATTCAGACTCTCGAAGATATTCTAAGGGCGTGTGCAATTTATTTCAAGGAAAGTTGGGATGACTACTTTCTTTTGATTGAGTTTGCATACAACAATAGCTATCATTCGAGTATTCATATGGCTCCATTCGAAGCTCTCTATGGTAGGAGATGTAGATCTCCAATCGGTTGGTTTGAATTTTGCGAGGGCTCACTTATAGGTCCTGACTTAGTATTTAGCGCCTTAGAGAAAGTTCAAGTGATCCGAGAAAGACTCCGGGCTACTCAGAGCCGACAGAAGTCTTATGCAGATTTTCCTAGAAAGGATCTCGAGTTCGAGGTCAATGGCTATGTCTACCTTAATATCTCTCCCATGAAGTGAGTGAAGAAGTTTGGCAAGAAAGAGAAACTCAGTCCCCGATATGTAGGTCCCTTTAGGATTCTTAGTTGCTTCAGCAAGGTAGCTTATGAGCTCAAATTACCATAAGATATAGCCTCAATTCACAAGTCATCCATGTCTTTTTGCTTAAGAAATTGATAGGTGAACCAGCAGTTGTAGTCCTTATTCAGAGCATTGACGTTCAGAATAGTCTTTCTTATGAAGAGATTCCAATCAAAATCTTAGACTATCAGACTCGTAGATTGAGGAACAAAGAAGTCTCTCTAGTCAAGGTTCTTTGGAGAAATTATTCTCATGAGGGAGCTACTTAGGAAGTAAAAGCAGATATGCGTACCAAGTATCTTCAGCTCTTCTCTACCAATTCAGATCAAGCTCAAGGTAACAGTTCTCCTTAAGCGTACTCAATTTCATGTTCATGTTCCTATCATAAACTTAGTATCTATTATCGTTGTATATTCAGTCAAGTATTCATGTATCAGTTCAATGTATAATCATGCATCAAATATGCATTCACATTGGGAGAACTTAGTTATCAAAAGTCTCAGTTATGCATTTATGAATCAGTTATACATGTCCAGCATAATGTGTTTAAATTGTCAGTCATGTT
>NW_025845587.1:0-3349 GCF_002878395.1 Capsicum annuum | reverse complement strand
GGAGCAAGGTATCAGGTCATATGCATCCAGGTCCCAGTATAGTGCTGGCAGTAGGCCAAATTATCCCCTGTGTCCTAAGTGTGGTAGGGCTCATTCGGGTGAGTGTTGGGGTGAGAAGAGGGGTTTTTTCTGGTGTGGTGACATAGGTCACAGAGTTAGAGATTGTCCACAGGATGTACAAGGGCGTCGTGACTATCGCCCTCAGACCCAGACTTAGACTATTAGTGCTCCAGTTCTAGCGACTCGCCCAGCCCCAGATCAGGGCTCCTCTTCTAGCAATACTGGCGGGCAGCGCCAAAATAGATTCTATGCTTTACCATCCCTCCAGGAACAGGAGGAATCTCCCGATGTTGTTACTGGTATGCTTCGTATATTTCAGTTTAATGTGTATGCTTTGTTAGATCCTGGATCCAGTTTCTCATATGTTATATCTTTGATTGCTGTGAATTTTGAAATGAAACCTGAGATTATTCCTGAGCCTATCCTAGTTTCTACCCCAGTGGGTGATTCGATTGTTGCCCAGAAAGTGTATAAAAAGTGTCCTGTTACCATTCTTCATAGAGTCTTATTAGATGATCTGATTGAGTTAGACATGGTAGATTTTGATGTGATTCTGGGTATGGACTTGCTGTATTCTTCTTATGCCTCTATTGATTGTCAGACCCGAGTGGTCAAGTTTTAGTTTTTGGGAGCATCCGTGTTTGAGTGGTCTGGGAATTCTGTGTCACCCAAGAGTTATTTTATCTCTTACCTCAAAGCTAGAAAGCTTATTTCCAAGGGGTGTATTTACCATTTGGTTAGAGTCAAAGACACTAAGTCTGAGACTCCAACTCTCTAGTCTGTTAATGTCGTTAATGATTTTTCTGATGTTTTTTTGGATGATCTCCCAGGGATACCTCCTGATAGAGAGATAGAGTTTGGGATTGATCTTCTTCCCGATACTCTGCCCATTTCTATTCCTCCTTACTGTATGGCCCCTGCAGAACTTAAGGAGTTGAAAGAGCAACTCAATGATCTACTAGATAATGGTTTCATAAGGCCCAGTGTTTCTCCTTTGCGTGCTCTTGTGTTGTTTGTAAGAAAAAAAGATAGCTCTTTGCGTATGTGCATTGATTACCGCCAACTGAATAAAGTCATCATAAAAAATAAGTACCCCTTTCTGAGAATAGATAATTTGTTTGATCAATTGTAAGGTGCAAGTTATTTCTCAAAGATAGACCTTCGTTCCGGCTATCATCAACTCAAAGTTAGGGAGTGTGACATCCCAAAAACCACTTTCCGAACTCGTTATGGCCATTTTGAGTTTTTTTTTATGTCTTTCGGGTTAACTAATGCCCCAACAGCTTTCATGGATCTCATGAATAAAGTGTTTAGACCATATCTAGATATATTTGTCATAGTGTTCATCGATGATATACTGGTGTACTCCCGTAGTGAGGATGAGCATTCTGATCATCTCCGAACTGTCTTGCAGGCCCTTAGAGATCACAAGTTGTTTGCCAAGTTCAGTAAGTGTGAGTTTTGGCTAAGGTCAGTTACTTTTCTGGGTCATATCATTTCTTCTGAGGGTATTAGAGTTGATCCCCAAAAGACTAAAGCTATTAGAAATTGTCCTAGACCTATTTTTAAGACTGATATCTGAAGTTTCTTGGGTTTAGATGGCTATTACTACCATTTTGTTGAGGGTTTCTCCTCTATAGCGTCTCCTATGACTCGGTTGACCCAAAAGAAAGTGAAGTTCTTGTGGTCCGAATCTTGTAAGAAGAGTTTTCAGGAGTTGAAGACTCAACTCACTTCAGCCCTTGTTTTGACTTTGCCTGATGGTGTTGATGGTTTTGTGGTGTACTGTGATACTTCGAGAGTTGGGTTGGGTTGTGTATTAATGCAGAAGGGTAAGGTGATAGCTTACGCTTCTAGACAGTTGAAAACCTATGAGAAAAATTACCCCACCCATGACCTTGAGTTGGCTGCTGTTGTGTTTGCTTTGAAAATCTGGAGACACTATTTGTATGGTGTCCATGTTGATGTTTTCATTGATTATAAGAGTCTGCAGTATGTGTTTACCTAGAGAGAATTGAATCTTAGGCAGAGATGATAGTTACAATTGTTAAAGGACTATGATATGAGTATGATGTACCATCCAGGCAAGGCCAATGTTGTGGCGGATTCCCTAAGTAGAGTGTCCATGGGTAGTGTTATGCATGTGGTAGAAGGTAAGAAAGAGTTGGCTCATGATGTACATCATTTGGCTAGATTGGGGGTTAAGTTGTTTGACTCTACTGAAGGTAGTATAGGGGTTCAGAGTAGTTCCAAATCCTCCTTGGTTTCAGAAGTGAAGGAAAAACAATACTTAAATGCTAGTTTGGTCAGACTGAAGGATTCAGTCAAGGACCAAAAAGTAGAGGTTTTCTCCCAAGGGGCAGATGGTGTGTTGAGATTGCAAGGTATATTATGTGTCCTGAATGTTGATGATCTGAGACAGAGGATTATGGCTGAAGCGCACGGGGCACGATATTCTATTCATCCTGGTGCCACCAAGATGTACCGAGACTTGCAATGAATATATTGGTCGAGTGGCATGAAGAAAGATATAGCAACGTTTGTAGCTAAGTGTGAAATATGCCAACAGGTTAAGGTTGAACACCAAAGACCTGGTGATATGATGCAAGAGTTTAGTATTCCTATCTGGAATTGGGAAGAGATAAATATGGACTACATGATTGGTTTACCTACTTCCCGATGCCATCATGATTCCATTTGGGTTGTGGTTGATAGATTTACTAAGTCTGCTCATTTGTTGTCTATTTATACTTCATATACTGCTGAAGATTACGCTAGATTGTATATCCGAGAGCTAGTCAGACTGCATGAAGTTCCCTTGTCTATAATTTTGGATAGGGGTACTCAGTTCACTTCGTAATTTTGGAAAGCTTTTCAGAAGGGTCTTGGTACCCAAGTGCTTTTGAGTTCTTCTTTTCATCCGCAGACCGATGGTCAGGTTGAGCGGACCATCCAGACCTTAGAGGATATGTTGAGAGCTTGTACACTTGACTTTAAGGGAAGTTGGGATGATCACTTACCGTTGATAGAATTTTCTTATAATAACAGCTTTCACTCTATTATTGGCATGGCTCCATTTGAAGCCTTGTATGGGAGGAAGTGTAGATCACTCATAGGTTGGTTCGACGTGGGTGAAGCGGCTGTGAGTGGTCCTGATTCAGTATTCGAGGCTATGGAAAAATTTAAGTTGATCAGGGAAAGGTTGAAAACTACGCAGAGTCGTCAGAAGTCATATGCGGATGTTAGAAGAAGAGACCTTGAGTTTGAAGTTGGTGACCTAGTGTATCTG
>NW_025845586.1:779-1265 GCF_002878395.1 Capsicum annuum | reverse complement strand
CAACAGGTTAAGGTTGAACACCAAAGACTTGGTGGTATGATGCAAGAGTTTAGTATTCCCACCTGGAAGTGGGAAGAGATAAATATAGACTTCGTGATTGGTTTACCTCCTTCCCGGCGCCATCATGATTCCATTTGTCTTGTGGTTGATAGGTTGACTAAGTCTACTCATCTTTTGCATGTTCATACTTCATATACTACTGAGGATTATGCTAGATTGTATATCCAAGAGCTAGTCAGACTGCATGGAGTTCCTTTGTCTATCATTTCAGATAGGGGTACTTAGTTCACTTCGCAATTTTGGAAAGCTTTTCAGAAGGGTCTTGGTACCCAAGTGCTTTTGAGTTCTACTTTTCATCCACAGACCGATGGTCAGACTGAGCGGACCATCCAAACCTTAGAGGATATGTTGAGAGCTTGTGCACTTGACTTTAAGGGAAGTTGGGATGATCACTTACCGTTGATAGAGCTTTCTTACAATAACAGT
>NW_025845586.1:0-679 GCF_002878395.1 Capsicum annuum | reverse complement strand
CTAGTCAGACTGCATGGAGTTCCTTTGTCTATCATTTCAGATAGGGGTACTTAGTTCACTTCGCAATTTTGGAAAGCTTTTCAGAAGGGTCTTGGTACCCAAGTGCTTTTGAGTTCTACTTTTCATCCACAGACCGATGGTCAGACTGAGCGGACCATCCAAACCTTAGAGGATATGTTGAGAGCTTGTGCACTTGACTTTAAGGGAAGTTGGGATGATCACTTACCGTTGATAGAGTTTTCTTACAATAATAGTTTACACTCTATTATTAGCATGGCTCCATTTGAAGCCTTATATAGGAGTAAGTGTAGATCACCCATAGGTTGGTTCGAGGTGGATGAAGTGGCTGTGAGTAGTCCTGATGCGGTATTTGAGGCTGTCGAAAAAGTTAAGTGGATTAGGGAAAGGTTGAAAACTGCACAGAGTTGTCAGAAGTCATATACGGATCTTAGAAGGAGAGACCTTAAGTTTGAAGTTGGTGACCTAGTGTATCTGAAAATTTCACCCATGAGGGGGGTGAAGAGATTCGGAAAGAAGGGAAAGCTTAGTCCCCGTTATGTTGGTTCTTACAAAATTCTTAGCCATGTTGGTAAGGTAGCTCATGAGGTCGAGTTGCCTTCCGAGTTGTCCTCTGTTCATCCAATATTCCATGTCTCCATGCTTTCTAAGCATGGAGACA
>NW_025845585.1:653-1136 GCF_002878395.1 Capsicum annuum | reverse complement strand
GTGTTGAGATTGCAGGGTAGATTGTGTGTCCTGAATGTTGATGATCTGAGACAGAGAATTATGGCTGAAGCATACGGAGTGCGATATTCTATTCATCCTGGTGCCACCAAGATGTACCGAGACTTGCGGGAAATCTATTGGCGGAGTGGCATGAAGAAAGATATAGCAGTATTTATAGGTAAGTGTGCAACATGTCAAAAGGTTAAGGTTGAACACCAAAGACCTGGTGGTATGATGCAAGAGTTTAGTGTTCCCACCTGGAAGTGGGAAGAGATAAATATGGACTTCATGATTGGTTTACCTCCTTCCCGACGCCATCATGATTCCATTTGGGTTATGGTTGATAGATTGACTAAGTTTGCTCATTTCTTGCCTGTTCATACTTCATATACTGCTAAGGATTACACTAGATTGTATATTTGAGAGCTAGTCAGACTGCATGGAGTTCCCTTGTCTATCCGAAATGATAGACAAGGGAACTCC
>NW_025845585.1:0-553 GCF_002878395.1 Capsicum annuum | reverse complement strand
ACGCCATCATGATTCCATTTGGGTTATGGTTGATAGATTGACTAAGTTTGCTCATTTCTTGCCTGTTCATACTTCATATACTGCTAAGGATTACACTAGATTGTATATTTGAGAGCTAGTCAGACTGCATGGAGTTCCCTTGTCTATCATTTCGGATAGGGGTACTCAGTTCACTTTGTAATTTTGGAAAGCTTTTCAGAAGGGTCTTGGTACCCAAGTGCTTTTTAGTTCTGTTTTTCATCCGCAGACCGATGGTCAGGCTGAGCTGACCATCCAAACCTTGGAGGATATGTTGAGAGCTTGTGCACTTGAATTTAAGGGAAGTTGGGATGATCACTTACCGTTGATAGAGTTTGCTTACATAACAGTTTCCACTCTAGTATTGGCATGGCTCCGTTTGAAACCTTATATGGGAGGAAGTGTAATTCACCCGTAGGTTGGTTTGAGGTGGGTGAAGCGGCTGTGAGTGGTCCTGATTCGGTATTTGAGGCTATGGAAAAAGTTAAGTTGATTAGGGAAAGGTTGAAAACTGCGCAGAGTCATCAGAAGTCAT
>NW_025845584.1:0-1409 GCF_002878395.1 Capsicum annuum | reverse complement strand
AGGAGTTGAAGACTCGACTCACTTCAGCCCCTGTTTTAACTTTGCCTAATGGTTTTGTGGTGTACTGTGATGCTTCGAGAGTTGGGTTAGGTTGCGTATTGATGCAGCAAGGTAAGGTGATAGCTTATGCTTCTAGACAGTTAAAACCCCATGAGAAAAATTACCCCACCCATGACCTTGAGTTGGCTGCTGTTGTGTTTGCTTTGAAAATCTGGAGACACTATTTGTATGGTGTCCATGTTAATGTTTTCACTGATCATAAGAGTCTGCAGTATGTGTTTACCCAGAGAGAATTTAATCTTAGGCAGAGACGATGGTTAGAATTGTTAAAATACTATGATATGAGTGTGTTGTACCATCCGGGCAAGGCTAATGTTGTGGCGGATGCCCTAAGTAGAGTGTCCATGGGTAGTGTTTTGCATGTGGTAGAAGGTAAGAAAGAGTTGGCTCGTGATGTACATAGTTTGGCTAGATTGGGGGTTAGGTTGTTTGACTCTGTTGAAGGTAGTATAAGGGTTTAGAGTAGTTCCGAATCCTCCTTGGTTTCGGAAGTGAAGGAAAAGTAATACTTAGATGCTAGTTTGATCAGACTGAAGGAGTCAGTCAAGGACCAAAAAGTAGAGGTTTTCTCCCAAGGGGGAGATGGTGTGTTGAGATTGTAGGGTAGATTGTGTATCTCGAATATTAATGATCTGAGACAGAGGATTATGCCTGAAGTGCATGGGGCACGATATTTATTCATCTTGGTACCACCAAGATGTACCGAGACTTGCGGGAAATCTATTGGTGGAGTGGCATGAAGAAAGATATAGCAGCGTTTGTAGATAAGTGTGCAACATGCCAATAGGTTAAGGTTGAACACCAAAGACCTGGTGGTATGATACAAGAGTTTAGTATTCCCACCTGGAAGTGGGAAGAGATAAATATGGACTTCGTGATTGGTTTACCTCTTTCCCGATGCCATCATAATTCCATTTGGGTTATGGTTGATAAGTTGACTAAGTCTACTCATTTCTTGCCTGTTCATACTTCATATACTGCTGAGGATTATGCTAGATTATATATTCGAGAGCTAGTCAGACTGCATGGAGTTCCCTTGTCTATCATTTCGGATAAGGGTACTCAGTTCACTTTGCAATTTTGGAAAGCTTTTCAGAAGGGTCTTGGTACCCAAGTGCTTTTGAGTTTTGTTTTTCATCCATAGACTGATGGTCAGGCTGAGCGGACCATCCAGACCTTAGAGGATATGTTGAGAGCTTGTACACTTGACTTTAAGGGAAGTTGGGATGATCACTTACCGTTGATAGAGTTTGCTTACAATAATAGTTTCCACTCTAGTATTGGCATGGCTCCGTTTGAAGCATTATATGGGAGGAAGTGTAGATCACCCATAGGTTGGTTCAAGGTGG
>NW_025845583.1:0-1131 GCF_002878395.1 Capsicum annuum | reverse complement strand
TTGGGGGTTAAGTTGTTTGACTTTGCTGAAGGTAGTATAGGGGTTCCGAGTAGTTCCGAATCCTCCTTAGTTTCGGAAGTGAAGGAAAAGCAATACTTAGATGCTAGTTTGGTCAGACTGAAGGAGTCAGTCAAGGACCAAAAAATAGAGGTTTTCTCCCAAGGGGTAGATGGTGTGTTGAGATTGCAGGGTAGATTGTGTGTCCCAAATGTTGATGATCTGAGATAGAGGATTATGGCTGAAGCGCACGGGGCGCAATATTCTATTCATCCTGGTGCCACCAAGATGTAACGAGACTTGCAGGAAATCTATTGGTGGAGTGGCATGAAGAAAAATATAACAGCGTTTGTAGCTAAGTGTACAATATGCCAATAGGTTAAGGTTGAACACCAAAGACCTGGTCGTATGATGCAACAGTTTAGTATTCCCACCTGGAAGTGGGAAGAGATAAATATGGACTTTGTGATTGGTTTACCTCCTTCCCGACGCCATCATGATTCCATTTGGGGTGTGGTTGATAGGTTGACTAAGTCTTCTCATTTCTTGCCTGTTCATACTTCATATTCTGCTGAGGATTATGCTAGATTGTATATCCGAGAGCTAGTCAGACTGCATGGAGTTCCCTTGTCTATCATTTCGGATAGGGGTACTCAGTTCACTTCACAATTTTAGAAAGCTTTTCAGAAGGATCTTGGTACCCAAGTGCTTTTGAGTTCTGTTTTTCATCTGCAAACCGATGGTCAGGCTGAGCGGACCATCCAGACCTTAGAGGATATGTTGAGAGCTTGTGCACTTGACTTTAAGAGAAGTTGGGATGATCATTTATTGTTGATAAAGTTTGCTTACAATAACAGTTTCCACGCTAGTATTGGCATGGCTCCGTTTGAAGCCTTATATGAGAGGAAGTGTAGATCACCCATAGGTTGGTTCGAGGTGGGTGAAGCGATTGTGAGTGGTCCTGATTCGGTATTTGAGGCTATGGAAAAAGTTAAGTTGATTAGGGAAAGGTTGAAAACTGTCCAGAGTCGTCAGAAGTCATATGCAAATGTTAGAAGGAGAGACCTTGAGTTTGAAGTTGGTGACCTAGTGTATCTGAAAATTTCACCCATGAGGGGGGTGAAGAGATTCGGA
>NW_025845582.1:0-1386 GCF_002878395.1 Capsicum annuum | reverse complement strand
TTTTGAATTTAGAGAGTTTCTCATTGATTTGCTCTAAGATTTTTCCCAAAACCTTAAAGTCATCGCTGAGATTAGGGAATTTCTCTTTTTGGAATTCAGGGATTTTAAATATAGGATTGGTAATGAGATTAGGGCCCGGAATGCTTTTCTTAGGAGTAGGTGAGCTGAAAGGAAGCATCGAGCTCTTAGTATCTCCTATTTGCTGGGAGATAGTATGAAGGACCTGATTAGTATAGTTGTTTTGTTCAACTATCCTATCTAGGTCTCTGTTGATGGGAGCTGATAGGGGTCTATCATGCTTTTTCTTAAAGGGTGAAGCATTGAGGATCTCATTAGAATGAGGAATTTCTATTCCTTCAAGGAGAGGAGTAACGGATTCAACTACTTTGTTACTCTGCGTATACCATTTATTAATGATAACGTGAAGGGATTCATTTTGGTTTTCCATTCTCCCTATGAATTCAAACCATTTGAAGAATTCGATGTCACATCGAAGTCTTTTCATATCAGCTATCCATAGCTGACCAAATTCTTTTTTCTGCTCTGTAGAATAAGTACTAGTGTACCATTTTCTTTTTATTGCGTTTTTTGGAAGGTACCAGCGAACCTCAAGGGCTTTGAGGTATGGAGTATACTCATCATTGGATTTGATAACCTCTAATCCTGGGTCCGTTCTAATTTTTTGACGAGGTATGGTGGGGGGAGGTTCCATATCCGAGGCAGTAGGGCTACCTAGATCATAGAGATTCTCGGGTTCTAGGGCTTCCTAGACCCGAGTATGTTGCTGATAATAAACTTTGGAAATACGACCAGAGAAGTCAACTCCTTTAACTTTTCCCTTGTCATTATCATTGTCCTCACTTCCTTCAGGGTTTCTTGAGGTAGAAGCCCTGTGTGAGACAGATCGTCGGAATGAAGAATGTCTAAAGGCTTCAAAACCTAGGAATTTTAGATCAATGGATCCGTCAGGGTGCTGGATAACCCGTTCGATCTGAGATTTTTCTGGATAGGTAGGGAGAGGTTGAGTGATAGCATCAAAGTGCCACTCATTGTTATGCATGATATCATTCCAGAGGAGAGCCTTAGGAACAAAGATATTGCTTCTGTCTTTGTTTGCCTCCATGAGGGTAGTAACACCCCTAGGGCTCGTGATTCTAGCTTTGGGAGCTAGGGTCGTACCCATAAGCCGATAATATACTCTGTATATTATTTCTATTTCTCTAGTATTATCCTTACTGTTCATGTTTTTTGTCTTAACATTAAGTGTTAAAACATCCATGATGTTAGGATCATTAATATCTACTGAGAAATTAGGGTAGCAATTAAAGTAACCTAGCCGATGGCCCGGTATACTTTAATTGCTACCCTAATTTCTCAGTAGATATT
>NW_025845581.1:237-2921 GCF_002878395.1 Capsicum annuum | reverse complement strand
ATAAGCACGTTGATGTTGAATATTTGAGATATTTTAAATGATTTGACCTTTTGGTCTTAATGGAGTTATTTTGAACTCGAGTGTGAAAGAAATCCACAATGTGGTTGATTTTGATAGATGGCAAGCATGATTGCTCTGGATATATATTTTTATATTACTAAAAAATTTTTTGTTATAGATTGTCTTTGAAATAATCTGAGCTAAGTGTGGGAGAAATCTTTAGCACCGAGTGGGAGGTATAAAGCGACCTTACTTCCCTAGAACTACGTACCCCCATAGGAGTGAGCCTAAGGCTGATTTATATAGTGATCAATAGTTTGAGTGGATTTGATATTTATAGTACTACTCCGATGGTAAGGATAGGATGGCTCTCCCCAACGTGGGTTGTACGTTGGACTCCATGTAGCTCACATGGTTTATGTTGGGTATAGGATCTTCTAGTGTGTGTGTGTTTCCTTGTGTCTATGGTGAATGGTGAAGTGATTTGAAAGTAGAATTGTGAAAGTTATTCTTTTGAGAGATTTAAATGATATTTACATTATGAGAATTGATATTCTTGATAAATTGAAAGTGATTGAAAAATTATATGATGACTCACATGTGTTATTGTACTTATTTCATCCTCTCATGATTATGATGATTATCTTTGGACTATGTGAGTCTTTTATACATCCTGCATATTTCTTATAAATATTTATGATGATGATGTATATAAAACTGCATACACCCCTATATACTCGGTTCCTTTCCATGGTACTGACCCACATATTTGGATTGGGCTGCATTTTCTCGAAATATAGGTTTAGGTGCTCAGTTCCAGGTTCGATAGTGATTCTTTGGGCATGCTGTTCTACATCCTCAGTCGTGGTGAGTCCTCATGTTCTGAGAACGTGATGTCTGATGTTGGTTTCACAGAATTGTTTATATTTGATAACTAAGTATAAGTCAGTTGGGGCATGTCTCAATGGCACATTGGTTTTATTGATTTTCTTAAAGGCTTTTCAGACTAGTATAGATGTTGGGAGTTGACTAATAAGTTGTATTTTGTTATCTTTCTGAAATTCTTTTATTCTTGGATGATGATTACTTTGTTGATATTTGAGGGTTATTTATAGAAATCCCGTTGATTCGTGTTGAACTGAATGAAAATGGCTCAAAGGGTTAGCTTTGGGCTACTCTTAGCCTCAAACACTGTGTGACACTTCAGGACCCATTTTCAGGGCGTTACAAACTTGGTATCAAAGCCTAAGGTTTTAAGGTATCCTAGGGAGTCTGACAAGCCGCGTTAAGTAGAGTCTTGATCATCGGTGTATAGTGCGCCACATCTATGAGCAAGAGGCTACAAAACATTTTAGGAAAAGGTGTGATTCTTTTTTTTAGAAGTCTATCGTGCTTAAACTGTCTCTCTCTACTATTGATTCGTGCTCTCCTCTTTTAGAAATATACCTCCACGTCGAGCGAGAAGAAATAATGATAGTCTGGGAGATCTGTGTCACCCAAGAGTTATTTTATCTCTTACCTCAAAGCTAGAAAGCTTATTTCCAAGGGGTGTATTTACCATTTGGTTAGAGTCAAAGACACTAAGTCTGAGACTCCAACTCTCCAGTTTGTTAACGTCGTCAATGAGTTTTCTGATGTTTTTTTCGAAGACCTCCCAGGGATACCTCCTGATAGAGAGTTACAACTTGGGATTGATCTTCTTCCCAACACTCAGACTATTTTTAATCCTTCTTACCGTATGGCCCCTGCAAAATTTAAGGAGTTGAAATAGCAACTCAAAGATCTACTAGATAAGGGTTTCATAAGGCCCAGTGTTTCTCCTTGGGGTGCTCTTATGTTGTTTGTGAGAAAGAAAGATGGTCCTTTGCGTATGTGCATTAATTACCGCCAACTGAATAAAGTCACCATAAAAAATAAGTACCCCCTTCCGAGAATAGATGATTTGTTTGACCAATGGTAAGTTCAAAGTTATTTCTCAAAGATAGACCTTCATTCCAGCTATAATCAACTCAAAGTTAGGGAGTGTGAATCCCGAAAACCATTTTTCAAACTTGTTATGGCCATTTTGAGTTTCTTGTTACGTCTTTTGAGTTAAATAATGCCCCAGCAGCTTTCATGGGCCTCATGAATCGAGTGTTCAGACCATATCTGGATATGTTTGCCATAGTGTTCATCGATGATATAATGGTATACTCCCATAGTAAGAATGAACATTCTGATCATCTCCGAACTGTCTTGCAAACCCTTAAAGATCACAAATTCTTTGCCAACCTCAGTAAGTGTGAGTTTGGGCTAAGGTCAGTTACTTTTCTGGGTCATATCATTTCTTCCGAGGCTATTAGAGTTGATTCCCAAAAGACCAAAGCTGTTAGAAATTAGTCTAGGCCTATTTCTTTGACTGATATCCAAAGTTTCTTAGGTTTAGCTAGCTATTACCACTATTTTGTTGAGGGTTTCTTCTCTATAGCATCTCTTATGACTCGGTTGACCCAAAAGAAATTAAAGTTCTTATGGTCCGAATCTTGTGAGAAGAGTTTTCAGGAGTTGAAGACTCGACTCACTTCAGCCCTTGTTTTGACTTTGCCTGATGGTGTTGATGGTTTTATGGTGTAGGGTGATGCTTCGAGAGTTGGGTTGGGTTGCGTATTGATGCAGAAGGGTAAGCTATCACCTTACCCTTCTGC
>NW_025845581.1:0-137 GCF_002878395.1 Capsicum annuum | reverse complement strand
GCCCTTGTTTTGACTTTGCCTGATGGTGTTGATGGTTTTATGGTGTAGGGTGATGCTTCGAGAGTTGGGTTGGGTTGCGTATTGATGCAGAAGGGTAAGGTGATAGCTTATGCTTCTAGATAGTCAAAACCCCATGA
>NW_025845580.1:0-4923 GCF_002878395.1 Capsicum annuum | reverse complement strand
CATAAAAGCTGCAGGGGCATTGGTAATACCAAATGACATGACTAAAAATTCGAAGTGACCATACCTAGTACAGAAAGTTGTCTTTAAAATGTCACATTCTCTAACTCTGAGGTAATGATAGCCTGATCTAAGGTCTATCATAGAGAAGTAACTGGCACCCTGAAGTTGGTCGAATAGATCATCAATCCTGGGAAGAGGATATTTATTCTTGACCATACCTTGTTGAGTTCATGATAATCAATACACATCCTGAGAGAAGCATATTTCTTGTGCATGAATAATAATGGCGCAACCCATGAGGAAATGCTGGGTCTGATGAATCCCTTATCTAAGAGATCTTTCAACTGATTTTTCAGTTCCTTGAGTTCTGCTAGTGCCAATCTGTATGGCGGAATAGAAATAGGTTGAGTATCCAGAATAAGGTCTATGTCAAAGTCTATTTCCCTTTCGAGAGGAATGCTTGGAAGATCTTCGAGAATGAAATCTGAGTATTCATTAATAACAGGGACTATTTCGAGGCTGGGATATTCAGAACTACAATCTTTAACATGCACGAGATGATACACATACCCCTTGGAAATTATTTTCCTTGGCCGAAGGTAGGAAACAAGTTGACCCCTGAACGCTGAAATGCTACCCTTCCACTTTAGGACAAGATCATTCGGGAACTGAAACTAAACTACTCTATTTCTACATTTGACTATGGCATAGCAGGAATGAAGCCAATCCATGCCGAAAATGACATCAAAATCATTTATCTCTAACTCTACTAAATCTGCTGATGAGGATTTCTAAGATATCATAACAAGGCAGTTCTAGTATACCCACCAGCCTATGATGGTTTTATCCACTGGGTTAGAGACTGAGAAAGGCTCTGCTAGGACTTTAGGACTAATTCTAAAATCACCTGCTATGTATAGAGTAATAACAGACAAAGATGCACCTGGGTTTAGCAAAGCATAAACATGAATATGGAAAATCTGTAATGTACTAGTAACAACATCAGGAGAATTTTCCTGATCCTGTCAAGACTGAAGAACATAGAGTCTGTTTAGGCGTTGCCCACTAGTAGCACGGGAATTGGCACCCTGCTAGTTTGGCCGACTGGACTGAGTTGTAGAATGATTTTGCTGACCTTGAAGACTTGACTGTAGACACTCTCTAATCCAGTGGCCTGGCTTGCCATAAGTAAAACAGACATCACTACCGGCTCTGCAAATGCCCTTGTGGTTCTTACCACAAGTCTAACAAAGAGGATTCGTCCGGGCACTGCTAACACTGCCCTGAGATTTAGATCCTGCTGCTTTGTTTCTACTGCTATCTCTGAACTTTAGCATTGGAGTACTGGCAGAGGAAGGAGATGGAATGGCTGACTTAGAGCGAAACTGTGAATGGTTTTCTCCATCTGACTTGGGGTGAGCAAAGTTAAAATTACCTGACCTTGCTCTCATGTTCTGCCTCTCCCTAGTCTTAAAATTCTGGTTTTCTACTTGCTGGGCATGGGTCATGAGTCTGGATAAGGTCATATAACTGATCAACATTATAGACCTACACTCATTTACCATGCTACCGTTGACCCATGATACGAACTTGCTCATCTTAGCTCTATTGTCTGCAACCACATGAGGAGCATACCTGGCTAGCTGAGTAAATCTGAGAGAATACTCCCTAACCATCATATTCCCCTGCCTGAGGTTGATGAACTCAAGAACTTTGGCTTTCTTCAGCTCTTGGGGAAAGAATCTATTTAAAAAGGTTGTGACAGCTCCCATTGTTTGTACCAATACATCCTGTAACTGGTAGGTGGCTAACTCATCACTCTCAATAGAAGTAACACCCATGATGTCAATGACCTTGTGGACTTGGTCAATGAACTCCTGAGGGTCCTCATTAGACTTAGACCAATGGAAAGATGGAGGGTTCATCCGGGTGAAGTCCCGAACCCTAGATACTTTGGTAGTGGCCACTGGATTGGCTAGAATAACTGGTGGTGGTTCATACTGTGCATCCATCAATTGAGCAAGTGTGGTAAATACAGCTCTAAAATTCACATAGGAAACATGTTTGCCCAAAAGATCTTCGGGCTGAGGAGCTGGCTGGTTTCTTCTCTTTGGGGCCATGGTCAAGAATAAGAGAAGAATGGATTAGACTGAGAGTTTAACTTATGATTATGCTCACTAGCATGATATGAATAATGAAGAAAGGGGACTGTTCCTAAAACATCTTATAGCCTCCCACACAAAAATGTGGCGCGCAACACACCCATGTACAAGACTCTACTAGATATAGCTTTCAGACTTCCTAGGACTCTATTGAACCTTAGGCTCTAATCCGAAGTTTGTAACACCCCGATTTGCTGAACCAGAATGTTAAATGGTGCTTATGACCCCGAGGGACCACAAGATAACCCATGACTAATATATGTACCTGTATACTGCAAATCATGATATAAAAATGTAGAATACATAGAATTGTAAGGATGTAAGGTTCAACTTAGTCAAACTATGTGGGTGAAAATATCCAAAACAACTAAATGTAAACGTAAATTTAAAAGCCTCTAAACTGTCTGAATAAGGAGTTGAAGAAATATGTCTCCAACTAACTCCATAAAACTAAGCTGAAGAATAAATAAATAAATCAAATCATATTGTCCTCGAATCAATGAGGACTCACTGTGTCTCTGCGACTGGAATGCTACCACTACTGCTTAGCTGGAGCTTGTGTCTCAAAAACTATGTTGTAACATAAAAAGAAAGCACCATAGCGCAAATGCGTCTGTACAACTAGAGTACTAATTATATGAGGAAGGTAGGCTGAACATAAAGGGTTTCATGTATGAAAAACCTTGACTGACTAATATGAACGTGGGAGTGCAAACATACTTATATAGAAACTAGGACTGTGAATACGTGATAGCATGAGTGACCCAACTGTGGGAAGCAGTGTTTAACCGACATACCCCATGTATGTCGTTGTGGCTAAGCTGGGGTCCAATCTTTTCCCCAACTGAAGGGGTGTCAATACCGTGCCACGGGTAAGGACAGCTTGTGAGTGACCCTAATCTAGCGGGTACTCAATGAGAATGGTGGGAACCCTAAACTAACGGGTTAATCCAACTCATCAACCCTAAGATGACGGGTTAAGATGTCTCAACCTACACTAGCTATGTAGTTTTGGAACAAAAGAATTGCTACTAAGAATCAAACCCTAAACTGGCAGGTGAGTTCCCATCCTTAGGTTCACTCGGTGCTAACCTGTACTCCCATCTGGAGGCACTGGACATGAATAACAAATTGTACTTGACTTAATCTTACTGGATTTTAATGACTGGAGGAATGTTACGAATATCTCACAACTGACTAAGATCATGAGGTTTTCCTGAGTCACATGACTGACTGAAGTCTATGGAATCATAGCTTGAGTTTGAGTATTGTGAAACATGACATGGATCTAGGCACACAGCTATAGTTTTTGGGTACAAGTACCCCCAGGACTTGATGGAACAAAACTGACACACATGACTGACTTGATCATAAGAGTAGAGTCCGTAATTTATAATATCATAAGTAGAGATCTCATACTAAGGATAGTTATCAACAATCTATTACATGGAATGGATTTCATATCACATAGAAGTACTTGCACAATCTTAATATCATGTTCATTGCATAATCATATTGGCAACACATACCAATAACATGGAAGTTCATGTGGATTGCATGGATATCATACATCTTGTTCATAAGTAGTATTTGCAAGTAAACATAGCATAATCTCATAAGAATAATTCATGAGTATTCCAACAACATTTACAAGGAACATTATCAATCATAGAAGTCATTGGAACGTAAGGGCATATCATGAATCCTTCACTTAGTCACAATTTAGCTATATTGCATGATTTCTAGTTCCTTAGGAATTTTATCAAACACCTTACATGCACATCTTAAGCATATGTGAATTCATCAAATTATACATCATGAACAACCAAAGTTACATGTTTCTAACTCATATGATATCATGAATTCACAAAAACATATAAAAACTCTATCTTGGGAATTACCCAATATTAACAACATGATCATCAACACCAAACAATATAGAAATCATACTTTATAATGAAAAAAAGGAAAACAAACAAGCATTAACATGGGTATGATCATATCACCACAATCAACCGAACTTTTGTATTTTAAAAATTGATTATTAAACTCTACAGATGAAAGGAATCCGTGGATGAACACTACGCATACCTTAGAAGAAAGATTCTTGATGATTGATAGAGGAATTTTCTTGAAATCGAATCTTCAAGAATTATGCAACCCTAGTTATTTTTCTCCTTTAATTCTCTTGGATGATGAGATTTGAGATGAAAATAAGGTTGCAGTATGTTTAGAAGATATATATTTTGTAGGGTTAAGTTTAGGGACGTGTAAGGAGTACTTAAAGACTTAATTACCTTTAAAATAACTCAAGATAGAGTGTTTTAACACCTGGAATTGACTTAGGTGGTGCCTAAGTGATTTCCAATGCTTGGGTTGGGCGGCGCCTAACCAATCCCCTATGCTTACTGTCTCTCACAAAAATGGGCATAACTTTTCGCTCGGGTATTGGATTAAGGCAAAATTGTTATCGTTGGAAAGCTAATTTGATTTTCTACAATTTGGTGGGTATAAATCAACAAAAATGCCACATTAACATCAATTTATACTCGTTCAAAGATGACCCTTACAAAATCAAACACTAAAACTTGATGGATTCAAAAACTCTTAGCTTATATTTTCTTGAGTGCCTCATATGAACATTATTAATGCATCATAAGCTATCCTATCACTAGGATATTCATTGTAAGTCATGTACTCAAGTATGAATCACCGGATAGGAGATTTCATACGTAGGAATACTTATTCACCTCCTAGCTTA
>NW_025845579.1:0-1032 GCF_002878395.1 Capsicum annuum | reverse complement strand
CCTATAACTGAGTAGCTGATAACTGTACGCTATGGTCAAGTAAGTCTAAAACTGAACTAAATTTTTGAGATGAATATTTATCTATAGCTAACACTATAACTTAAGACTGTAATAGGGATCCATACTGGATCTAAATGTTGGGTCCTGATAACTGAATACTGAAACTGAGGTTTAAACTTATACTAAAGTGCTTAATTCTGAGACCGAACACTAATTATTGAGTGTTGAGTACTGAAACTATAACTGAGATGGCAACCGAGTTATGATAGTATCACCATGAAGACTGATAAGTCAAGGATCTGAATATATATTCACGCTCTAAAATTTTTTTTATCTTTTGTCCAATTTCTAAGTACTACCTCTTGCTTTCCCTTTGCTTGCATACTAACAGGATATTCAGGCCTATCTTCATATCTGCACCTTCATGTAATGAAATGATGCAACAACCTTCTCTTAACATAAACCATTCACTCTCCTATTTAAGCAATTACTCATCGCTACACTACACTATTTTCACAAAGAGAACTCACTGAAGGGGTTATGTCAGGAGAATCTAAAACATAAATAGACACATGACAGAACCGGAAAAGCGACTAAAGTCGAAAAAAAAAAAAAAAAAAAACATGTGTTTACCAAAAGGACAAAACTGAGGGTATGAATGACATAGTCAAAATTTAACTAATCAGTAGGGATGTAGCATGAGTCATGGAAGCTGAGTATATTGTAAAACATGATATGCGTACATGATTCATGAGCTGCATGACCTGATTCTGGAATTTCTGAGTTCATGGAACATGATTTATAACACTGAGTGATCTAGAACTGAACTTCCTATACTGGGAACTAAAAGCACACACAGTTCTATGGAATACTTGTGAACATAAGCTATATCCATGGAATCTGAGACATGAAGCATGCATAGGTATTATGCTGACTGAAGTACGAAGCCTTACGCAGAGATAAGGATGGGTCGGGAATCGTCTTCCCTAACTACTTTTCTGTACATACTGGCACTACTACTAGAATCTGAGA
>NW_025845578.1:896-1023 GCF_002878395.1 Capsicum annuum | reverse complement strand
ATAAAGATGAATATATTCTTTCCAAACCGTGTATTCAAAGACCCCCTAAAATAGATGGATTTGCAAAGGTCTCTCAGTTAGACCAATTAGAAAAACTCTTAGATAAAAAATTTTCTCGTTTAAATAT
>NW_025845578.1:0-796 GCF_002878395.1 Capsicum annuum | reverse complement strand
ATCTCCATGAATTTTTGATTTGATCAAAGTTCTATTCCCTTGTTGTAAAACGGGAAAATTAGAACTTGCAGAGCTATATGCAGAATTTTGTTGATCAAAATATGAAGGGTTTGTTCTTCCACCTCGATATGAAGAATGTTGATTCCTTCCGCCTCGACCTCTACCTTTGGCGATTTGCCAAGGAGGATCCATACTGCATTATTTCAACCCATCAAAATAAGCCTCCTAGTATACATATATGAAATAATCCCCATTGGATCGCAGCTAATAGCTCTCTACTACATGATTGGGGGTATATCGGGCATAGATAAGGTAAAAATCTAGTAAATATAATCCAAGACAGCATGAAAGTGAGATAACTAGTCTATTCCCAAAATTACATCAAAATCCACCATGTCTAAAATAATAACATCAGCATGAGTATCATGCTCGTGAAAAGTCATAACACATGATCCAAAAACTCAATCTACTACTAAAGAAATACCCATGGTATTAGATACACGTAATGACATAAATAATGAATTTCAAGAAAACTCTAAACATGTATAAAAATAAGCATGGTTATAAGAATAAGTTGTTCTCCTTTAAAATAAAGCAAAGCCTGATTGATAGCATATCAAAATTGACACACCATAGATTTTTGGCCCTTGAAAATTTCCTGAGCTTTAAGCTCACTCCTTTGGTTACAACTTGACACCGCAAGTCATAGAGTGTATTAATAGGTCATGTGACCCAGCCATAAGGTATCCAGTGACGTTGTTGAGTTTCTTTCCTGGTTACAACTTGGGGACATAAG
>NW_025845577.1:0-60867 GCF_002878395.1 Capsicum annuum | reverse complement strand
AAATCATTTCACAATTTAATTTTGTATTAAGTTGTCTTAAATAATTTTTTTGAGTTCAAGTTATTGTTGATTATGAAGGAAATTTCAATTAAAAGATAATCTAAGAAGTGGCAAGAAAAAATCAATTACAAAAATCCAAGTGCAATGATTTTAACAAGAAGAATAAAGGCAAAAATGAAAATATATAAGAAAAATTACCATCACTTGCTATGTGTAATAATTTTATTTAACCAAAAAAATTAGAATTTCAAAAATACCCTTGTGAGGATTACCAAAAGTACAACATCCTCTATCTTATATATAGACATAAAAAAGGTGATTTACTTTTAAGGTTTTAATAATATTTAATTATTGTAAATTTAAATATTAGGTGATCATATACAAGCATGATTATTATTTTTATCATAAATGCTATGATAATTGACAAGGGATATTCATTCAACCCATGAACGCAGAAATTAGTTACGTTAAAAGTATGAAGGTCCTTAAAAATTAGATTTGAACTTTTTATCCTTTATTAATAGGTTTTGCAATAAATAAAATTGTCTTTTCAATTATATTTAAAAATAATTAATTCTAAAATATGTAATAAGAAAAAAATATATTTTAAAAATGAAGGAGTCCTAAAAAATATATGATAAAAGAGGTATTAGCAGAACTAAGATTTATTAATCAAAAAAACACTTCCTATAAAATAGGGCAAAAATACTTCCTATAAAATAGGGTTAAAAAAGTAATCAAGCAGATAATAGTACCTACCTAAAATAGAAAAGGAAATAAATAAAAGAACCTATGCCTTTTCTTTTTATTGTTTTGTTTCTTGATAGTGTAAAGAAAATAAACAAACAAATTAGTTTATTCTTCTGCATTTTTCTTTGTTTTTGTATTGATGATATATAGTAATATGTATCTTTCTTTTTTCTTTTTTTCTTTTTCTTTCTATTTTTGTTACAGTTTGAAGTGATTCTAGAAGTATACAATCTATTTTGACTTGAGAAATTGATAGCAGAAGTTAATTAAAAGGTGTTTTTTTCTTTTGTTTTTCATTTAGTTTATTTTAGAATATATTTTTCCTAAATCCTGTTGTTTAATGTGTGAATGCGTCTTACAAATATTTATATTTGACAAGTTATTCGAGGAGTAAATAATGGTATTAGGGTTGTTAGCTTCTCTCTTTAATATATATACCAACTCCAATTAAGATTATGAGATTGAATTTATGATCTTCCTTTGATTTATGTGTGTTTCCTTTTTATTTTATTTTTCTTTCTTTTCACCATAGCCCCCTTTTAATTTGTTTAGATATAGGAGATTTTATTTCTCCTATATTTTAAAAATAAATTATAAGAAAGAGATATAAAAGAACAAAAAAAATAAAAAATTAAGGACAATGGGGAAAGAGAAGATACACTTATTTTAATATTTAAAATTAAATATAAATATATTTAACCATTACTGATATTTATTGAAAAAAAGATAAACAAATTATATCTAAAAGTACTATAATTATCTAATAGATTACAGAATTATAAAAATAAGAAAGAGATATATTCCAAAAGGAATGCCATTTATATTATATTTAATCTATATCTATAATCTATAATCTATATCTATAATATATTAAAAGTGTGAAGACCCTTGAGAAGTGAGTTGAACTTTTTATCCTTCATTAAAAGACTCTTTAATAGATAAAATCGTCTTTTTAATTTTTTCCTTCAATTATTATTCTATTAAATTAAGGATTAAGGTCTCCTATAATATATGAAAAACTGATAATAAATATATACGGAAGGAAATTAAGAGTCCTAAAATATATGGGGTAAATTAAAAGTCCTAAAATATAGAAATATATTACTTGAATAAACAAAAACTATCATAAATGTTGATATTATAATGTACCGTGAATTACCTACAACTTGGTAAGCTAATATTGCCTTTTTTCACTGAAAAAATACGGCTATTTTGAAAAAAATAAAAGTTGTCTACTATATTAAAAAATTGCCATACAATTATAGATATAGTAGTATATATAAACACTAATACAAATTATATAGGAGTCGAATGTAAAATTTTTATTTATGAATTTTTCTTTTTGTTTATGTGTTCAATCTCCAGCTTGAATTTATACTTTATATGATCACACTTTCGTTTTGCTTACATGAAGTTTGCGCGATGAACTTTTTTCCTTTTTATTATTTGTATCTTCTTCGTACTTTGAACTTTCTTTTATAATCGTCAATCTTGTGTAATTCTTTTCTTTATGTTTAATATGGGTGCTAGCTTCTAATTAAATTTCTATCAAAGTAGCGGTGTGTATAAACATGTTAATAACCTTCAATTTTATTTCGAATGTAGTGTACCCATGAGGTCATGATTAGGGGTGTACATAGGTCGGGTTGGTTCGGTTTTTATCAAAAAAAAAAAAACCAAACCAATCATATCGTTTTATTAAAACTATAAACCAAATCAAACCAACATAAAATTAGTTTTTTCGGTTTAGGTTTTAGTCGATTTTTTTATTTTTTTTTAGATTTTTCGTTTTTTTGGTTTTTTTTTTTTTATAATCTTTAGTTTTTACAATTATATTGTGATCGAATACTAGATCAAATATGTTTTCACTCATGTGCTAATGAAAAATCATAGTTATGAAAAAATGAGGAGCAAAAAACTTTCTTGAAACTAAAAAGTGAGATGAAGAGTGAAAATTTTAGGTTTTAAGTTTATATTGAGTTTTCGATCATTTAATTAACAATTAGTGGACAAATATTATTTTGCGGAAATTTTAACTTTTTAGAGAGTCGCCACTTAATTTTGAAAAGGAATTAAGAAACCTTTAGAAAGTTACTTCAAACGATCCAAAACAGGAAAATCGTTTTAAGTTAGAGATTCTAGATAAGCGGTTCCTATTAACGTTTTAGGAAGGTGTTAGGCACCTAAAACGTCCGCTAACTTGCCGTTATCTGGACTGTTTGAAAACATCTTTTGATTAACTTCTAAAAATTTAATTTATTGAAAAGTGATTGATTTTTTAGAAAGGACTTTCATAAAATAGATGTAGGCGACTTAGTAGGGTTTTAACTAAGTCTAAACGAAACTGATAAGCAAATAAACACATAAAAGGAGAAAGGGAGGAGAAAGTAAAGGATTTAGGCCATTGGACCCAAATAGAGACCTGTCTTAGTCTAATTGGGCTTTCGACCCACTCCACCTGTTCTAATCTAGTTTTCGAGTCTTTTTGGCCCCAAATCCGCTCTACCTATATTAAATTTATAACTTTGGCTTCGAGGTCCAAACAAATGAATAAATAAATAAATAAAACAAAGATAACAATAAATGAATACAAAAATAAATGAGACTTTCAAGTCTCTTAGCTATTTTGCTAATGGGTTTCAACCAATCTCCTTATTCTTCCGTCTTCACGCATTTGTCTGCCACGTCTTATCCTATTGAGCCATCTCTTAAAGTCTTCTAAATGTGGGTCTCAATGGCCCATAGCGAAGATGCAAAGAGAGGAAAGAGTCTATTTGAACTCTTAAGCAGGTTCATGAAAAGAAAAGGGTGAATGAACTAATACGCTATAAATTAACGACTAATCATATTAAAAGACTATAAGGAATATTCACACAGATGTAAAAGGAAACATTGATTCATGGACTTGAGGAGAACAATACAACAAACAAAGAAGTCCAATTAAATGAAAAGAATAAAATAGCAAACTCCCATGATTTCAAGCAAATAAAGTTAAGTAAAATTATTTTAAGACTAAGGGCATTTTAATATGCATAAAGATATGAACTGAACGATTTTAAGAAAAATCAGTGAATAGGCAGAGGGAAGGATAGATAGCGGATAGGAACATAGGCAAACCGCAATCCAAAAAGCTTATAAATCATGAAGATTTCACATTATAAGGGTTATTAATTTGCGACCAAGATTCAACTTTCAACTTTTCACATTTGAAAATAGAAATTTTTGCTACAAAGGATATCAAAAAATGAATTTTTGCAACACCTTATGCGACAAGACAGCGCCAAGTTCGCACCAGAACATCAAAATTAGCATTATGCCATCATGATAATGCTAACACATTAGTGGTAACTCTCAATGGAATAAGGAAACTGTATAACATATCCTTTGTTCCTTTTTGACACATTTTTTTATCAACAGGAGCTTCAGAAGTGTTTTCACGACAAAAGCAACAAGAAACTGATATAAGGAACAAACAAAAATAATAAATATAGCAAATCAGGCCCTGATGCTCAAGTGTAAATCAACAACAGGGTGATGACCAACAAGGAAAAAAACAAGAAAAGCCTAATCCTACAATGATTTCAAAGGTAGAACTTGGAACATAAGTTACAAAAGCTGATGCATTCAACTTATTGTTAGACCCAAAAAATAAATACTGAATCAAAAGAAAACTATACATGAGATCTTCGTCAAACAAGGACAGCACTGAAACAGTTATAAAAAATTTCACAATGAAAAGTATAGAATCGCGATATATGAATTAAATCGGATAAAAGACAGCGAACCTTCACGATATGCTAAATAAATTTTAGTAGCTAATAATTAACATTATCATAATACAACACACACTAAGTCGCACTACGATTCATTTTATCACAAGCAGGTCGAATGAATACTTCTAAAGAAACCTGACTATTTCAAGGACCTAATGACCCATTTTTGAAAACAAATTTCAGCATGTCTGTTGTCGACCTAAATGGAAGACACCTTTCTCGCACCATTTTACTCCTATTAGACCTTACAACAGCGCAAAAAGAAAGCATAACATAAAATTAAAGCCACAAAATTCAATTTCAAAGCAAAATCAACAAAAAAGGCACAAACTTTAACCGCTTTAAGTAAAAGTGTGTCCACTGCTAGAATACAAATTCATCAAAATGAAACAACAAATTTCAATTATCAACACAAAAAATTCTAAAGCCTTCATGACTTCTACATCAAGCAATCCCAGCCTCATTCACGATTATTACTTAACAGATAGCAATTAGATGGAGAAAGAGGGATGGAGCAGAAAATGGTGGAATTAAAAAGGACGAGAGTGAGTTTACCTCTTTTAGAGCAGCAAAACAGGACAATAAAACTAGCATTGGATTCGCAACCACCAAAAAATGACGTCGACGTTAACGCGGAAACCACAATTAGTCGACGAATCTTCAAGGCTCCCGATTAAACGATTAGCTTTCAAAGAAGAAGGAAAGAAAAATAATTTTACTAGAGAAGCTGATATGCTCTAAAGATTTCTTCTATTTTTTTTTTCAGAATTTTTGATCCCCCTAAGCAGTATCCGATGGGTTCCTTATATAAAAGACAGGATTAGGGCATTTTCGGGATTTGAAAGAAAGAAATCCTAAGATTTAAAATTCAAAAATCTCTCCCCACAGCCTCATTTCTCGTCCTCAATCATACCCATTTTGGATTTCCCTTGAGAAATTTGCGACGGATGGACCAATAAAATTTGGGCAAAACGAACTTCCTTCAAGAACCAATGAAAATCGTCCAACTGTGTATGAAGTCATACGCATTATCTCGAGATTCGTGAATTTGAGCCATTAAAGGGACACCTGGACCTATTCAGAAGCTTCTCGAGCTTTCTTCGTACGAACCAATGTGAGACGTGTATGGAGAAAGGTCGGGTCGGTCTTGTTCTAGGTTCGCGAGACACGGGTCAGGTAGGAATTGAAGCTATTCGAGGGTTCTTGTTATTGTTGTCGATTGATATTGTCGTTTCTTTATACGCAACTTTTTGCTGCTTTGGAGGAGAAGATAAGGAAGATAGGGTTGGCGGGTTAGTTTCATTGGACCTGGGTTGGTTAATATAATTAAAAAGAAATAGGTTGCTGAAAGGGTAGGAAATAGGCTGGGTTTTGAATAATTTGGGCTGAAATTGATATGGTGTTGGGCATTAGGAACTAATAGGTAGATTGTTGGAGCAATTGGGCCTTTGTTCGATTTGCTTGGCATCTTTGGGTCTTAAATTGGGGTTATTTAATAACCCTTATTAAGCCTAATTGAGTTATTAAATAACCCTAATTAAATTTAATTAGATTAGAATAATCATAATTAAATTTAATGTGATTAAGAATAAATCAAATTAAATTTAATCGAATTAAAATAATCCCAATTAAGAAATGGTAACTTTTGGGATTAAGATTGAGTTACAATTTAAACGACTTAATTAAATTCTAACCAAATTGAATATCTATTGGTCAATTGCATTATAATTGGGACAAGTTGATTTCAATTGAGATCATATTTAATTCGTTCGCTAAATTGAATCGCAGTCCGACATGAATTAAGTAACAAATTAACTTCATATTTCTTGATTTGATAAAAATCAAACAAATATTCCCCCAAATAAGCTATTTTGAGAACAAATTATATTTAAAACCAAGATTTTATCCATTTGAATTAATTTTAATATTTAATCAATATAAATCTAATTTTAATGAAAACGTTTATTTAAATAACAAAATTTATACACTCTCGTATATAAAAAATATGAAAAAATGTATAATCGTTAATTAAATGATAAAATTGACTTGAATAAGTAATTTAACTAGCTTTTGTTTGAACAAAATAATTGTTGTGATTTTATTTTAAAATTGAAGAAACTAGAAATTAAATTGGATTGTAGAGGGCAAAAATTAGGTGTCAACAAATATTACAACTTAAAGGTCCAAATCTAAATATATAAGGTCAAACTTCAGTAGTCAGATTCCTGCAAGAAGAATTTTTAGGAGTTGAAGACTCGACTCACTTTTGCTTCAGTCTTGACTTTGTCAAATGGATCATACCCTTGGTCGTCCCAACGGTCACATTTACCATTTTTGCTCAATTAAAACCATTTTCAACCAACCAAACCGTTATTCCATTATTGTTAACTGAGGCTATAAATAGAAAAGCCCAACAAATACTATATATATTAAATAAAAAAAAAAGGGACAACATTTTATTTACAGGTAAAGACAAAAGAATTTGAATAGAAGGATAAAAAAAGGGACTAGAAGACACAAAAGGGGATGGTGAAGGAGGAATAGGATCAGAAATATGAACAAGAGGGAATAGAGCAGAAGAACTAGAAAAAGAATAAGGAAAAATTATGATTGCTCTAATTCATTTCTTGTTTACATTATTAAGACTATTTTAGTACATTAAGCAAAACAAAACAAAATTCAGAAGATATACTTTCAAATTATTGAAAATTACTAAAATTAATTGAAAAAATATTTAAAAAGTAGATTATAATTAATATTTTATGTATAAAAAAGTTTGAATATTATGTCAGTTTGATTCGGGTTCGGTTCGACTTTTTTCTGGTTAACACCAAACTAAACCAAACCAAGAATGGTCGGGTTTTTTTTTTCTAATACCAAACCAATCAAATCAAACCATAAGTTGATTTTTTTTCTCAGTTTGATTTGGTTCGTCGGTTCGGTTTGACTTGATGGTTTGGTCTGTACACCCCTAGCCATGATCATGAAGAGCATGGAAACAAACACCAAATTGTTGAAATTATTGACATCCAAGGTATTCCTATTTACATGAAATCTTCTCAATTAACAATTGTCTATCAATAATACATGATAATTTATTATTATTAACTTCAAAGATATACTAAAACTTTAGAAAACATAACTTAAATCACAAATAAATTTATCTCTATAATCATAGGAACACTAATCAATAGAGTCCCAACAAATGAGATATTAGAAAAGTTTGGAATAACACACAATCAAAGTGCTATTACCATCTATTGAAGTGACATGAAAATATGCACGTAAAAAATTATTGAATTTATTATTGTATTCATTTTTATTTTTTTAAACAAATATCGTATTTAACGTAACGTTTGAACTCATTAAAGTGAGGTACATGCACAAGACGCGTCATCTAAACTAGTTGTTATAAAAAGTGAGAAGATTTAAAATAAAAAAGATAGTAGGTTAAGATGCATGGACATATAAAGTTGTATTTTTATCCTTCAATTAAATACTTTCTTTTAATAAAATACACATTATCTTGTTACCATCATTAAATTCATCAACTCAACATCAAATTACAGAACTATTTTACATATGTTATTATTAGTTAATGCACGACACACTTTTGCATATATACTTTGACTGGTATAATGATATATGAACATAATATATTTTTTCTTAGCTATGTTGCAAATAGCTACTACACTACACGTGATCTATGTTGAAACTAATGATATAATTACACGTGATCAGCGTGAAATGTTCGCTTTTGTATCACAAATGGTGAAATAACTACGCGACAACCTTGTAATGCTGAGACAAATGTCGAGTGACTTATAATTTTTTATTGACATTAGTGTTTATAACTTATATTAATAATAATAATGATACTATCATTTTGTTAATTATTCATTTGAATGCCAACAATGATAAGTTTCAAGAATTAATTCATCAGTTTTAAAGATAATTTCCTTTAAATCATACATTTCTTAGGAAAATCGTAGTCATTTCTAATAATCTAATAAGCATTATAATAGATCAGAAATCATAACATAAATATTAAATGAAAAAATAGTTTCCAACGAGACTAAAAAGGTGTATCTTCATTTCACAATGCCTATCTTTGTTTTTTTTTTTTTTTTAATACTATCATCTATTAGAATATACACCTAATCTAGTAGTTATGTATGGCCCTTTTCAGTTCTTAGTGACTGAAGTATGACCCCATCTTTTACACCCTTCACTATTGTAACCTGGTCTAGTAGAGTAGTTGTTATATGTGTGACCTTTTACAGTTCTTAGTAACTAAAGTGTGACCCTATCTTTTACATTCTTCACTATTGTAAATTGGAATATAAACCTGCTCTAGTTACTATGCATGTATGACCCTCTTTAGTTCTCAGTGCATATTGTTTACATTCTTCACTACTATCTATTGGAATACACACCTTGTCTAGTGGCTAAGTTTTACCTTCTTCAACTCTTAATGGCTAATTAAGTGTACCTCCTTCAGTTCTCAATGCATATTCTTTTACATTTTTCACTACTGGCTCTTAGATTCTCTTCGATTTTCAGTGGTAAAGTGACCCTCTTCAATTTCTAGTGTAAATTAACATGAAAAAAGGGTCAAGTACATAATATTAAAACACAAAAAAATCTAGTAAAAAGGGAAAAGAAAATTAAAACTACGGGGTTTGTGAGAAGAGGAAGCTGGGGGAGAGAAGAACTGTTATAGTCTTCGAGCGTCAACGTCTTCTTCTTCATTTTGGATGAACAACCGGAGAGAGCAGTATATAGAGATTTATGCTTGACTTTGTCGTGAAGTTGGTTCTCATTTTATGCCTCTTTTATGAGTCATTTTTGTGCTATTATACAATGTATTTTATGTAAATGTAGTAAAACAATGAAACTCTTGACCGACTTAAAGTGATGGCAACAACCACAGGTTCGGAAGAAATGACAAACTTTCAACGGATAAGCCATGTAGCAGCCATGGTTGTTGTGGCGTTGCTATTGGGAGGAAACATTGTGTTGTCAAATATGGCAGCAGAAGATGGAATGTCCTTCAGAGTTATGGCCGCATATCGTTGGATTTTCTCTACAGCTTTTCTTGGCCCAATGGCCCGGTCGAGTGGTAATTATTCATCTAAACCATTCATATTCTCTTATTAATTAAGTGCATAATATAAACATGCATGATGTTCAATTTTTATTTGTCACACATAAATAATACTCCCTTCGTCCCAAATTATGTTTCGCTATTTGACCGGACACGATATTTAAGAAATGAGTATTGACCTTATTAAAATTACAAAATTACCCTTATTAAAAAATATTGGCCCACTATGAATTTTTAGTATTTTAATTTTAAAAATGTAAGTAGTACAGTATTACAGTACTAGTGGAATTCAAAAAGGCAAAAAAAAAAAAGAATAAACTACTCTTACACAACATTGACAAAGAGGAAAGTTTTTGACAAAGAGGAAAGTTTTTGACATACACGATTGTGTTTTCATGTATGAATTTATCGTGAAAAATTGCTTTTCTAATTTGATTTCAATTTTGTGGCGGCAAACTTTATTTTCGTTTGAATTTTTAGCAAGTAGTAGTGTAAATATAGAGATGTCCTGGTTAATGCTTGTTTTTCGTTTTGATGATTTTTGGATTCCTCCTTCATCTTCTCTCTTATTTTTGCCATTACTTCAAAGATGGTGTGTCGTACCTATTGATTCAACAATCAGAAGTAAGCGATTGAAATTAGAAGAACGTCAAGCAATTGCAAAGTTTCTTTTGAAAGAAAGCAACGAAGAAAATCTTAAACACGGATGACAAAGTTTCTTTTAAGTGTCAGTTTCTTTCCTAGGTGGGGTAATCCTGCTTTGACCTGGCCCCCTGGATGACAAAGTCTTTTAAGCAATTTAAAATGACACAAAAATAATGAAACCTTAGTAATCCCAAAGAACTTAGATAGTAATATTAGTAGGTAGTGGAGTGTTATCTTGCTTTTCAACGGGTTAAGACTAGGCAGTGCCTGTCATAAGTCTTATTCTTGTATGGTCTTGCTTTTGATTTTTATCATCATCTGTTGTTTCTTGTCTTTTCTCATCGAGAATAAGATATTCTCTGTCCATGGTAGTCTCTCTCTACAATATCTATATTAGACCAGATTTGAACTATTAATAGGAAGCAACAAGCTCCTCATGAGGGTGCTATGTGTGACCTACTATGGTTAGATCCAAAGGACATCGTTGATGGACGGGGATTGAGTCCTCGTGGTGCAGGTTTACGTTTTGGTGGCAGTCTTGTCACTTTATTTAACCATACTAATAGCAGACTCGTGGTGCAGGTTTTCATTTTGTTGACAGTGTTGTCACTTCATTTAACCATACTAATAGCATAGACTCTAGGACTTAAAAACTATTTTTTGGCTTAAAAGCACTTAAAATAAGCGTTAGAGATATGGAAATGTAACAGATATGGAAATGTTGCAACGATTCTTGATCTAGATGAGAATCTTACTAAGCAGTTTCGTATGTTTGAAGCTGCTCCTCATGATTCAAGAGAAGCACCTGCTAAAAAGCCTCCACCAGATTACTGCTTGTAGGACTACTTAAGCAATTCAATTTTTGCCATCAATGCACCCATATTGTGGACAATAATTTTTCTTAGCAGCTGCGGTAGGCCAAAAATAACACAAACATATTTTCCCTAACTTCCAAATCTCACAAAAGAAGAGAAAATAAAGGTTATTGCTTCTTATTTGTTGGCTGTTTTGGGTAGCAATACTTGCCTATCTGCTGCTGATTTGAAGTCTTAGTTCTATTGGAGCTGATGCTGATGATGATAGGATTGAACTCCTCTTGTCCCAAGTCAAGGGCAAGGACATCACCGAGCTGATTACAAGCGGTAGGAAAAAGTTGGCTTCAGTACCTGCCGGTAGTGGTGGTGCAGTTGCAGTTGCTGTACTTGTCGGTGGCGCTGCTGCAGCACCAGTTGCGGAGGAAAAGAAGAAAGAGAAGAGGAATCTGATGAGGACATGGGATGTTATACCGATTTCTGTATGAAATCCTTCATTCCCCAGTTTCCCTTGAGTTTGTTTTGGGATTCTTTTTGTCCACTTACTATTTTCATTTTTAGTTTAGTTAATGAAACCTAAATTATGCTTGGTAAACATCTTGAGGCAATTTGAAATTACTAGCAGTATTGTTGGATTTGATTTAAAAAAAAATTATGGACAATACGGTTGTGAAGAGCACACACAAAAGATGCTCTCACATAATTCATTTTGGTAGAAAGGCTTCTTTATTTATAGAAAGAATGGTACCATGTTGGGGTTTCTAAGTTTATCGCGGATCTAAATACATGTTCCGCATTTTGAAATCCCATATGACAATAAAGCAGATATCGCTGCAAAAGAGGGTGTTAGAGAAAACAGTGGCAATCTTGTCGATATGGCTCGACAGTGGGTTGAGTAGCAAGATCTACTTCCTTCTAGCGAAGAGATCCCATTGATCGAGAGTTTTTCTGGTGGTGGAGGTCTTATTATAGTAATTCTATACTACAACACAACTTATATGGATTCATAATTGAAAACTTCTAAAGAGTGTTCTTGTTTTGTTTTTAAAAAAAATTGTGTTTCGGGCAACATAAATTTCTGGTGCTTAAGCTGTTACTGCAGAAGGATTCGTTACTTATTTATCTATGCTAGTACGTTAATGGTACCACACAATTATTTTTCCTTGTAATGGTGGTGTTCGTATTAGAATGGGACATTGAAGTAAGAGTTGCAAATTATGAGGCAGCTTCACTCTCCTGTGAAGAAGTTGTACAACTGAAGAGGACTCTATTTTCAACATTTTGTTACGTCTGGACTTTTGTACACAGAGAAAAGCTGAGGACTTTGCCAATTCTTGGTTTAAGTTAAAGATTAACTTAAACCAATTCAAGAATCTGAGGACTTAATGCCATAGAAAAGTCATACAGAACTCTATTTTGAAGTTGAGGGATCTATTTTCAACATTTGTTACGTAATGCCATAGCATTTTGATGCAAAATCTTTGACTATGCAAATTATTGGTTTAAGTTAATCTTTGAATTTTCTATGACATTACTAATTTTGGTTGAAGTGTAAGATAAAAGTTTTAAATTTTGATTGAAGTGATTTGACTTTTACTTGAAAAAATAAAAAAAAAAGAGTAAAAGTATTTAAAATCAAGTGGGACCACTAAGGGTAAAATTGTAATTGTGTTTTAAAAAACTTTCCAAATAAGAAAAGGCAACACTTATTTTGGGACGGACCAAAAAGGAGACGATGACACATAATTTGGGATGGAGGGAGTACTTCTATCCCTCATTTATATGGTACGATTTGATTGGACATGTAGTTTAATAAAAATAAAAGACTTTTGAAATTTATAACTTTAAAAAGTCTAAAACAATATTTTGTATGACTATAAATGTTGTTATTTTCATAATTTTTCTATTTATATATCTTCTAACTAGTTATTATTTGTTTATGAATCTAGGAAGAGGAGGCCAAAAATAACGTGGTCGTTCTTGCTACAAATATTTATGTCTGGATTACTAGGGTAAGTGATCTACTTTTTAGTTTTGTGTTCCTACTGAAATTACTTAATAGATGTTTTCTTGAGTTTAAAACAAGTCTTAAATAGAAATTTGTGGTTCTGTGTTTTTCTGAATTCTGCGCATAGAGAAAGTTAGTGAACCGGAATGCATTTTTATGTAATTATTTTAGTGTGTGAGTGTGTGTATATATATGTTGTTCGTAATTGGATAATATATTATTCATAATCATATAACAGGGGATCAGTCTTTTGTACAAGTATGGAATTGACATCTCCAGTATTTGTATTGGCAGTTGGTAATCTTGCGCCGGCCATGACAATCACTATAGCGGTCCTCGTCAAGTTGTCTTATATCACTGCATTAACTTCAAAACGTTCAACAAAAAGGATACTTGATTAGCATATGCTTACTGCCATAATCATTTTTGTTATGCATAACCATTTATTGTGAATGATGGAAGTATTATAGTCATGTGATGTTTACATCAAGCCAACTTAATCTAAAATAATTTTCACAGATCGGAGCAATTATCAATACACAAGTTTAGTGGCAAAGAGAAGGTCCTGGGAACGATTATATGTGTCATAGGATCCATGCTTGAGATAAGAAATCAACCCTAATAAGAAGTGAATTATCAACAGGGACTTGGAAGCATCAAACTTTCATTTAATAATTAATGCTCTAACAATATTAATTAACTTGAGAAAACATCCTGTTATGAAATATAAATTCCCTAAGTTTGAGCGAATTAGGTAGTTAAATGTCTAAATAGGTTGAGAAATATTTAGACATAACTTTGATAAGGATAGTCTGCTGTTCCTACCCACCAAAAGAATCTTGAACCGTTACTAGCGTTTGTCGAATCCTAACACCCATAGTGAACATAACTATGGTTTTTCTTATCCTATTGATTTCAAAAACTGAATTAAGAAGTAATTATTTGTTACCTTTCCAAAAACCCCCATTCACAAGAAATTGATAACTATCAGTTGATTAGCCCGCAGACAACTTAAATTCACACCATATTCCCTGTGGGATTTAACCCCAACCTAGTTGGGTTATATATTTACAACACATTCTCGTAAAAGAGGTGTAGTTTGAGCATTATAAAAAATGGTGCCATTGCCGGAGAATACGGTTGTAGATTAAAGTTGTATGCGCTAATTGACTATTAGTCAAGTTTCCTAGTTTTACGTTTATTTGTTGTTTTTGTTTGCTGTAGGACTTTTTTGGTGCATGCCAAGAACCAGAAGTTCCAGAGAACTATTATTACCACTTAATCTTGAATCGCAACTAATCGGTAGAATGGCAGTCTAGCAGGAGGCTGATAGTTTAGCAGCCTTAGCTAGAGCTCAGTGAATATGCAGAATGATGG
This sequence comes from Capsicum annuum, assembly GCF_002878395.1. Lineage (NCBI taxonomy): Eukaryota > Viridiplantae > Streptophyta > Magnoliopsida > Solanales > Solanaceae > Capsicum > Capsicum annuum. Next base: position 46,395 of record NW_025845577.1, on the reverse strand, counting down.
TCAACAAGTACAACATCCAAATTCTGAGGATGACGACTTGGGAGACATGGAGTTGCTAAACCCTGGTAGCCCAAGACGTGTAGAGCAAATAGCTGCACCAGTACAGCGTAATGCTAACAGGAACGTTCGTTCTAAGGAAGGCAAGATCACCAGCCGGGCTGGTATAACCTCAATATAACGATGATACAATGGATGGATCAGGTTCAATGGGTGCAATTATTCCTCCACCGTTAGCACCTCGGGGGGAATTCAACATTACGAGTACTATGATTCAACTCCTTAATCTGAAGGGGTTATTTGGTGGCCTTCCTGGGGATGATTCGAACTTGCATCTGGTGAACTTTGTCACCATTTGTAAATCTTTTGATAACCCAGGAATGGGTCAGAATGCTATTAACTTGATATTGTTTTCGTTGTCTTTGTCTGGGGAGGCAACATTGTGGCTTAATGAGCTGACACCCAATTCTATAACCAACTGGAGGCAGTTGAAAGAAGCTTTCCTAGAAAGGTTCTTTCCACTTTCCAGGAGGATACAATTGAGGGATGAGATTAGAAACTTTAGAAAGCTCCCAACTGAAGCCTTACATAAAACCTAGGAGATATTCACAAAGAAGCTGATGCAGTGTTCTAACCATAACATAACAGACATACATATGATGGAGACTTTGTACAGGACTCTTTACTTTGTGATAAAACCAATTGTATATAATGCTACCGGTGGTTCGTTTGTTGATCTTACATTCCTAGGGGCTTCAGAAATGCTTGAGATAATACCAAGCAGAGTCGGGCATGGCATACCAGGGACTCTGTGGTATCAAGCCCCATTATTTTTGTTGGTATGATTGTGGAACAATGCAGAAGAGAAGAGGAGCGTGATCAAGACATGGCTCACCTAAAAATGCAGATGGACTTGCTAACCAAGCATTTACTATCAGGTAAAACTCAGAAAGTGAAGGCTGTGGGATTGCAGAGCAAAGTGAAGTCTGACTCAGAAGAAGAGGTGAACTATGTAAATAATCAGGGTTTTTTTGAGGCAATAGCCAAGGAAATCAAGCTCGGACTTATTATGAAAAGGCTGGATATAAGAACCAGGAGCAAGGTAATTGGAGGAGCAATAATGATAGGAGCGGGTTATATGTCCCTCTTGTAAATTATGAGGCTGCTATAACAAGTTCTGAAAAGATATCCCTAGAGGACATGATGGCTAAATTGTTAAAGGGAGTGGAGGATACCAACTCAGGGGTGACTACCATGAAGACCGATTTGTCCTCTATGAGTCAGTTTGTAAAGTCGTACTCCACTTCAATCAAACAACTGGAATAGCAAATAAGCCAACTCTCCGCAGCGCTGAACAAGAGGAAGATTGTAATGTTACCTAGTGATACAGTTTAAAATTCGTAGAATGATGGCTCATGTATGGCGATTACCACTAGAAGTGGTAAGATATTACCTGTCCCCTCTGTGGGCAAAAGTGGAGTTGAAGATATGACTGAAGTAAATGACGAACCCAAAGAAGAATGTCCAGTGGAGTCTGGGAAGCTAGAGAGTTCTAATGATGCTCCGGAATAAGGAAATGAGAAGGAAAAGGAAGTAGTGGTGAAAACTCTCCCAAAACCACCACCTCCCTTTCCTTAAAGATTGAAGAAGAAGGTTGATGACATAAAATTTAGTAAATTCATGGCAATGTTGAAGTAGTTAATGATAAATGTTCCCTTGGTAGAGGCACTCGAGCATATGCCAGGGTATGCTAAATTCATGAAGGACCTTGTGATGAAGAAAAGAGCAGTGAGCTATGATTCGGAGGATAATCTCCTCCATTGTAGTTCCATTTCTACATGATCCTTAGTGCAAAAGAAGGCCGACCCTGGAGCATTCACTATTCCATGTACAATCGGGTCTCTTAATTTTACTAAGGCCCTATGTGATCTGAGGGTGGGCATAAATCTGATGCCGCTAGCCGTGTATAAAAATCTAGGTTTGGGGGATCCTACCCAGACAAACATACGGCTGGTGATGGCCGATAGGTCTATAAAGCGGCCAATAGGAATATTACATGATGTATTGGTAAAGGTGGCCAACTTTTACTTCCTGCTGATTTTGTAGTCTTAGACTGTGAGGTGGATTTTAAAGTACCCATTATTTTGGGTAGACCATTCCTTGCTACTGGGAGAGTAGTAGTGGATATGGAGCTGAATGAGCTAAAGTTTAGGTTCAATGACAAAGAAGCAAGATTCGAAATGCACTCATCCATGACACAACAAAAGGATATGAGTGTTTTATCAATCGTGGAAGTGTTTTATGAAGATGGGAAAGAGGTAGCAGCATGGTGTCTTGATGAAGTCTGAGTAGTCAGGATAACCTAGTCGTGCCGCGATATTAAATCAGGCGCTATTGGGAGGTAGCCCAAAATTTTTATGTTTAAATACAAGTTGTAATTTATTTAGATAGGAAGTATAATGAACTAAAGAGGTATGCAGGGTCTAGGTAAAAATTGATGAAGTCAGCCAAGGGACCCTGACGACAGATGTGATGAGTTATCACAATTGTGATAAGCCGTCAGATATGTCGTCAGAAAATCCAAAACAAGGTAACACTCTGCCTAAGGTTGACGACATCTGGGATGACTTATCAGACATTTGATATTCCGTTAGGTAATCTTGGGCCCATAGTCAAAACTTTTCACCTCCCGCGTATCTCCTTTCTTTTCTTTAAGTTTTATTTCCTTCCATATTTAGTTTATTTACTTACTATTTTCAAAATTAATTCCTAAGTAAAACAAGAAAAATATTCTTCCCTGTGAAGTGTGGGTTTAAAATTAAGATCAAGAACTCTTCTTTCATCTACTACTTCCTCTCACTCGCATAACCAAGTGAAGTCGCCTATCATGTATGCTCATAACTCAACTCTCCTCTTCATTAGGTAAGTGATGCAACATAGGTAAATCTTAGTTTCAAAGGGATTGAGGCAAGCTTAACTTGCCATTATGTGAAAAATAGAATCTAGGGTGTACAGTGCTGTATTGTGGGTAAAAACCTAAGGCTTGGATCAAGAACACAACTCTATGTGATTCTAAGAAGAAAGTGGATTGATAATCAATTCTAAAACTGAGCTGGAGGTTGTATTATGAGCTGACGACGTGTTTGATAAGCTATCACATTTGTGACGTCTTATCAGACTATATCTTCACAAGTTGAAAAAAATAAGCTTGTTCTATTTAAGGCTGACATCACGAATGATAAGTTATCACATTTGTGATGACTTATCTGAACAGGTCGTCACAATTTTGATCTGATACAATTATGAACCTCTTTTGAGGGTTGTGGAATTATAATAACTGAACTTCTTAAGTTGGATGATCATGAGTGCTTTCTTTTGCTACAGGTCTTATGACACCCAAAGGAAAAATCCCCAAACCTACATAGAAAGTGACAAAGGGGAGTGTAACTCGAAGACTCTTTGATGAGGAATCTACTTATGAGGAGGATGAGCAACTGCTCAGGAAGCAAAGGAAAATAAAATCCTGAAAAATCCTTTTCTAGCTCCACCAGTTGAGGTGGAGGAGAGTGAAGAAAGTGATACTGAAGCAACAACGCCACCTGACAGTACAACTTCTGAGCAGACGATTTCTGAGCAGCCTGAGTCTGAGTATTCTGAGTCTGGGGAGCCTGAGTCAAAGTATACTGAATCTGAGAAACCTGAATCTAAGGGACCATCATCTAAGTCCTTTTCTACTGAGCAATAGGATGATTAAGAATCTCCAATTTGGGGAACTCTGGTTAAATGCAACAACCTCGAGGTCTGAGACAGTGTTAGGTGGCAAATTCCTAAGGCACAAAAAATCTTCTATGATGGGCTTCTTAGAACTAAAGGAAGGACCATTAAAAGACTAATCTTTGAACAAAAGAAGATCATCACTACTGGGTTGAGCAGATATCCTGAAGTGAAGCAAAAATTCTGAGACTACGACTTGGGATGGACCGCGAAAGGAGGAAGCTCATTTTGCCTTACACTAGTTCGCTAGTTCTATGCAAACTGTTAGGATAGATTGGATAATATGTGCAAATAAGGGGAGAAATTAGCAGATCAGCCCTTGTTGGATAAATTTCCAGTACGGGGTGTGATGGTGGATCTCTCAGAAACAACAATTAACAGATTTCTTCATGGCCCCGAATTCACTTCTCAGGCCACTTCACCTATATTCTATGCTCGGTTGAAGCATAGTGCCAATCAATGGTCTTAGTTAGCCACCCTCATAGATGAAGGAAAACTTGAATGGCTAACCAACCCGAATGAAAGGATTTTTAAGGCCTTCCTGACTCAAGAGACAAGGTTCTGGTGAGGTGTAGTGCATACCCATTTGATGCCTACTGAGGGAGATAACATCTTAGAGACGATTTAGCAATACTATTCACAAAATTTGTGTCTAAACTCAACTTGAACTTCGGAGAAATCATTGATGAAGAGATGAAAATTTGGGTTTCAAGGCTCGACAGGGCATATCCTTTTCCTTGTCTAATTAGAAGGTTGTGTAAGGCAACTAATGTACCTAAGGTTGCAAGGATAGACAACGAACTTCCTTCTAAGAAAACCCACAACCCCATCCGATATGATGAAAATCAGCCAAGGTTAACACTTGACAGAGGAGCAGGGGTTTCAACAGATCCACCAGTTACAGATACTAGCTCAGCAACTAATATAGAGGTGTCGAATTCTAAAGCTGCACCACCCACATCTCTAGCACTAGCAAACTCAGTGCCTAGAAATAAAACAAATCCTTCAGCTGTTGTGTTTACCACAAAATTTACCTTTAACCCGATGAATTTGAGGAGAGTGGAAAAAAAACCCAAGTGGTTTGAGGCTCAGCTGCAACTTTTTGCCAAGCAATTTACCTCTGTGGTAGACAAGAGGATTAAGGTCACACTTGATCTCTTTCGAGCCTTACCCAATCAGATTGATGAGTTAGAAAACCATTTTAATACACGGTTAAGAGAAATGTCGGGCTCAGACCTTGCATAATTTAAATCAGCCCTAGACAAGGTAAAGGCAGATATTGGAGTATTATAGTAGCTCCAACTTATGGTGTCAGCAGACCCGACTGTTAATAAGTCTGAGGGTGAGATCCCATTGCTTGATCTCACGGGGGAACCAATAAAGAAAAAGAAGAAGAAGGGAGCGAAGAAAGGTAAGGGTAAGAGAGAAAGGCTTGATAGCGATGAAGAAAGAAAAGTAGAGAAGAGGGCTAGGAGAAAGGTTGAAAAAGAGGAGACGAAGAAGGCGATGATCGAGTCCCTAGCTGACAATGAGAAATGGGAGGAGGCCCTATGAGCGAGAGAGTAGGTGCCTCAACTAGTAGGCCTCCTACAACTGCTAGGCCAGATATGTCAGAATAGAAGGAGGCTCCCGATAGAGATAAGGCAGCTGAGGATGCAGGAGCAGGGTCAGAGACCCATGATTCCCATGCTTGATCTACTCTAGGTATGACCTAAACCTTAGTTTAGTTTTTTTTATTCTAAGTTGAGGGTATAGGGTGAGTTGTTGTTGTAATATTTTATAGTTGACTAGGAGAAATACAAGTACCTGAGGTAGTTAACGTGGTTTTGTTATTTTGTGAACACCTCTCAAATGGTCTGATTATTTAACTATGTGATTTGCATCTAATTATGACCACTGTGCATCTTGTTATGGTATCAGTTCTAGTGACTTGATAATCATCGCTAAACAATTGCATGAACTAGATAAGTAGTAACTTGTGATATACTTGTGTGCCATGTACGTGTGAGATCTTAATTAGTTCTTTTTGTATGTTGAATCCAGAACTTGCTCGGTTAGTTTTACCTAGATTGAAGGATAGGGGTTAGTAAAGGATCATAAGCTATTTTGATATTAGCCACTTTTAGCCTAAATGACCTTCCCTGTATATATAATATCCCTTGATCCCTATTTTGAGCCTGAATAGCCTATTTCTTTTTTTTTTATGATACCTATCACCATCTCATTTATATCATAATGAACCTGTTTTGGCCCTGGTCCTCCTTGGACACTGTGCACCTGGACTTAGGCCAATGGCCTAAGTTGAGGGTGGCTATCATAGAGGTGCGTGATGTAAAATGAGTATGAAGAAAGGTAGAACAAAAGAAAAAATAAAAAGATGGGTGCAGTGAAAAAGAACAAGAAAAGAAAAGTTGTGGAAAAAAAGAAGTGATTGTAGAAAAGACCGCACCCATCCTGAATATGTGTGATCAAGAAAAGAGAATTATAGAAAAAGGTTAATAAGTGAGACCCTAGAAGCTAGTGTAGTATCAAGGAGGCTTAGTCACTTTAAATATCATCGAGTATCATACCAGGCCCTAGCCTATATTACAAGTAAAAGAGAAGACCTATAGTGATCCTAGATCACCTGTTAGAAAATCTTGGTAATGAAAATAAGGGCAAGCCTATGGTATTTGGCATACATTTATTGGAACTTCTTTCTGAGAGTGAGTGTCTTTTAATTGTCTCCATGGTTACATATGTGATGTCTGATATAAGTGGAGTGGGACTTCTTTATAGTGAGGGAACACTGGTTACGTTGCTAGTTGCTAACTTATTTGGATAGTGTAATCTTGGTTCATGCATAGTTGTTGTTGCTGAATTGATGCCATATGATGATTCCTGTGTGTCGCATTGTTGTTCTTCAATAATATGCACAGTTGTTGTTTTTAAATTAATTGACCTTGGAGATAGTGAAGATGTTTTGAGATAATATGGATGGTTGACTGCCGAATGTACTCTGTATCCTCTTGGTTGTGTTTTAGTTGCTTGAGGACAAACAATTGTTTTAAGTTGAGGGTGTTGATGTGTGAGAAGATGCTAACACATTTGAGGCTTTTAACTAAGAATAATTGCCAAGTCTTAAGAAACTTTTGTCGTTTTTGATTGTTTTCTGTTTGATATTGCAGTAAAAGTCAAGATGCAAGAGAACCAACAATAATGGAAGTAAAAAAGTTGATTTTTGAGGAAGTAGAGAGGGAATATAGCTGATAACTTGTCTGATAAGTCACCAGCCTTGTGATAAGCTATCAGAGTACCGTCATCCTTAGACAGAGAATGAGCTTCAGCTGTAATTCGTGATGACATTTATAATAGGCCATCAAAAGTGTGATAAGCCATCAGGCTCATCGTTAGCCTTAGAAAAAGAATGAGCTTCAGATGGAATTCATGACAACATATTTAATAGGCCGTCATAAGTATGATAAGCCGTCAGGCTCGTCGTTAGGCTTAGGCAGGAAATGAGATTTGAAGTGAAGAAGCTATGACAATTCTGATAAGACGTCATATGTCTGATAAGCCATCACGTCTCATCGTCAACCTAAGGCAGAGATTGTTAAAAGTTAAGAGGAGCTAGCGACATTTCTGATAAGTCGTCAGACTCCTAATAAACTGTCACACATGTCATCGCCTGTCCGAGAAAATACTGTGATCTATGATTTTGTTTCCATAATTAGGCTGAAGTATTTAAAGAATATGTTAGGGTTTTCTAATGGAAGGGGGGGGGGGAACTGACGTTGGGAGAATATCTTCTCTCTAGTTTTTTTACTTGAACTTTACAATTATTTTTGGAGAGATTATTACAATTGTTTTGGGATTTTCTACTGTGAATCAAATATGAGAAACACTTGTTGTTATTCATCTTGCTGTAAGTTCATATATCAAACTATGAATTCAACTTGTTGTCTTGATTATTTTACTATGAGTAGCTAAATTCCCTTAACTCGAGTTGTGGGATTTATGGGCTTAGGTTTGTAACGTAACTAAGTGTTCAAGATTCTAATGGTGGTAGAAACTTCTTGTTAATTCCATTATTTTATACTCTGACTATTGGTTGCAAACAATAGGCCTTTCTTACTAGTGATTTGCTTGAGATAAGAAATCAACCCTAGTAAGAAGTGAATTATCAATAGGGACTTGGAAGCATCAAACTTCCATTTAATAATTAATGCTGTAATAAGATTAATTAACTTGAGATGACATCCTGTTATGAAATATAAATTCCCTAAGTTTGAGAGAATTAGGTGGTTAAATGTCTAAATAGGTTGAGAAACATTTAGACATAACCTCGACAAAGATAGCCTGTTGTTCCTACCTACCACAAGAATCTTGAACCGTTACCAGCGTCTGTCAAATCCCAACACCCATAGTGAACATAACTCTGGTTTTCCTTATCATATTGATTTCAAACACTGAAATGAGAAGTAATTATTTGTTACCTTTCCAAAAAAAAACCCATTCATAGGAAATTGATAACTATCAGTTGATTAACCCGCAGATAACTTAAATTCACACCATATTCCCCGTGGGATTCGATCCCAACCTAGTCAAATTATTTATTGACAACGATCGCTTAAATTCTCGTAAGAGAGGTGTAGTTTGAGCGTTATCAGATACACTTTCATATTTGCACTTGATTCAGATTTCTCATATTGTTTTAAGGTAGTTTCATCGGCCAGATTTGCTAGAAGTTACTTTTTTCCCTATGTCTCCTGTTCAATTAACTTTCAGATGATATAGTCTTTCATCAACTCCCCTTTCCCTCCCAGACATTCTTCTTCAGATCCTTCTGGCATATACTCATCTTCTCGATCAACCCAACTAATTTGGCCAAAGGAATTTCTATTGGTTTTTTGTTCTTATTTGATGCAGTGCGAGACCTCGAAGGTGTCCTGAAACTCCAATGCACACTTAAAGTTAAGTCCAATTGCTATTGGTTCTCTACAATGACACCAAATATTGATCCCTTCTCAAAACAGGGTATCTGCACCATCTTCATGAGGCCCTCAACCTTGTCAATTAGAACCCATCAAACTTTACAATACAGGATCTTGTATGAATGATCAGTGCCTAATTGGATAAAAACTGCATTCATAAAAATATTGTACTTTATATGTGTTGTCCCAGTGACCTTATCAGTAATACTTATTAACTCACACATATATGATAGTGGATCCATCTGCATGCACCTTATTCTTTCTAGCCCATCTATGGCTTAAATTGAATAAACAGATGACTAGCAAGTTACAACAGACGCCACATCTGTTGGAAAAGCAAATTGATATATCCATCTGTTGCAAGAGATTTTCAATATGTTATTAGATTTATTTTTAAACAATTTTCTTTTCGAAATACAATAAAAAGATAAAATGTTGTATTTAGATTCTTTTTTTAATTTATATATTCGAAAAGTCACTAGTTTTATTTAATTAAAGGATATATGAACAGTCGTGGCTTCTTGTTTGACTAAGTCACCCCTTCCAATTCAATCATTTATAAATAGGTCCCTCCAGCCTCCTTTCCGTACTCTCTCTCACTCATTCATTCTACTACACTTATAGTACAAATATGACTGATCCAGATTCGTACAAGAAGATTCATATGAAGTCCTTGCAGGAACTTCAAAGGCAGTTTGATGACCTCTAGAGGGATTTGGCCGACTTTGGAGCAAGGCAGAGAAGGGCGGTCCTGCTGCTGCCGGATGAAAATTGTCCGGTTGACAATAATAATACTAATAATAATAATAATAATAATTAGGTTATGTTTTTTATTTCTTTTAGCGTATGTATTGGTTTGGTTTGGTTGACTTTGAATTTTTAATTCTTATTCAATATTTAATTTCATTCTATTTATTCCATATTCTCAATATTTCGATGGTTGGAGGTAGGGATTGAGCACTCGTGGCAACAGAGGGTGGGTAGTGAAAAGTCATGATTCTCCTAAAAATGATTCGTCAATAAATAATAAGGAACTAAATGATATACACAATTTCTAACTGTAAAAGAAAGATTATTTAATTTAAAAAGAAGTCACATCATTGGATTATATGATGATTGTTAAGGAAAAAGTGAATAGTCGTGACTGTGACTTTTTGTCTAAATACATTCAACAAACAAAAACAAACAACGCTGCTGATGCATCAAATTCCTCATCTGTTGCGACTGATGAATGAGTTGTTAGAAGAAATAAAAAAAGCTCCTAAAACAGATGGTCGATTTGTTACAACTGATGGTATATCTGTTGCCATAACTCAATAAAAATAATGGTTATTAGTTTATCAAAGAAACGGTTATTGAAAACCCGATGTCTTCGATTTTTAAATTGAGAAAAAGGTTAATTAAATTTAAGAACTAATTATTATAATAAAAATAAGCTGAAAAGTCATGACTTTTCACAATAATAAAAAACTTACCAACTTGATTTAATTAAGTCATTTCTTTTCACAGAAAATAATAAGGAAATAAATGATAAAACACAACTTAAACCTTAAAAATCTCAAAAAAATATTCTTGTTTTTAAATCTATTTTATTAATTTATATAATAAAAAAGTCAGCAAATTTGGATTAATGATATGATGATAATTTTTTTGAAAATAAGATAGATTATATGTTGCAGCAGATATATTGTCTGACGCAACAAGTTATCTATTATTGCAACGGATGATATATCTGTTCTCACAGATGAGTTTTCTGATGCAACAGATATATAATCTGTTATTACAACTCAATATCAAAATGGTTTCTGGAAAGAACTAATTATTAATAATCTGAAAAGTCATGACTTATCACAATATTTCTTAATTTAATTAAGTCATAGCTTTTTACAGTAATCAAGAATGTCATTAATAAATGGAGGTGAACAGTTGTGCCTTTAAATTTGTTTTATTAATTTATATAATTAAAAAATCAGAAAATTTGGATGTCATAATGATAATTTAAAAAAAAAGATATATAGATTATATGTTGCAACAGATATATTATCTGATGCAACAGATTATCTATTTGTTACAACAGATGATATATCTATTGTTACATATGAGTTATCTGATGCAACAGATATTAATTTGTTTTCACAACTCAGTATAAAAATGGTTCCTGGAAAGTCATGACTTATCACAATATTGCTTAATTTAATTAAGTCATAACTTTTTACAGTAATCAAGAATGTCATTAATAAATAAAGGTGAACAGTTAATTAAAAATTTAGAAAATTTGGATGTCATGATGATAATTTTAAAAAAAAAATATATAGATTATAGTTGCAACAGATATATTATCTGATGCAACAGGTTATCTAATTGTTGCAAAAAAATCTGTTGTCACAGATGAGTTATCTGATGCAACAGATATATAATTTGTTATCACAACTTAATATAAAAATAGTTCCTGGAAAGAACTAGTTATTAATAATAATAAACTGAAAAGTCACGACTTATCACAATATTTCTTAATTTAATCAGTCATAACTTTTCACAGTAAGCAAGAAATATCATTAATAAATGGAGGTGAACAGTTGCAATTTTTTGCCTAACACATTCAAGTTCAATCCTCTATAAATAAGCCCCTCCTTACTCAATCGTTCATTCTACTGCACTCTATTTATTCCTTGCTCTTGTTACACCTTCAACTACTTTCTCTTCAAGGACTTGATAGCTTTTTCCTGTCTCTGGTAAGTTTTTTTATATGTCCCTCTTCCTATCATTTTGCCATTCAATTTGAAATACTTGAACGATCGATTATTGTTTTTTATCTTCACTTTTGCCTGAAAGTGGAGGAATGTCTCATTAATTATAACTAACCATTCCATTAAATAATTTTGTAATAAATATAGAATGAAATATATATATGATATAGAATCAAATATATAACTGTAGTAAAAAATATTTCAATTTTTGTGTAAATATACGTTGTATTATGTTCAAATTCTTTTTTTTCTTTACTTTTGATTTTACATGTGTGTTTTGTCAACTTATGCGTTTTCTCTAGATATGGTTGATCCAGTGTGGGATGTCATTATTTTATGAGACACCATGTGGGAACTGCAGAAGGAGGTTCATAACTGCAGTGGGAGTTGGCCGCCATCAGGGTAAGGATGCTGCGGGAGATCCGCAGGCTGAGAAGGGCGCTGCTGCTGCCGGTTGAAAATTGGTCGGCTGGCCATACAAATAATAATAATAATGACAAAGATGATAATAATAATTAAGAATTTTGTTTTCTTTTACCTATGTATTTTTATTTTATTTTTTTAATAAAAAATTTATGTTCGATGCCTTTGACGTTTTAATTCTTATTTAATTTTCATATTGTCTTATTTTTTTTCTCAACAAATAATATGTCTACAATTAAGGAATAATTTGAATCCAGTATCAATAGCAAGAGATCAACATATGAGTTATCTGTTGGGTTTGTGATAGGAGTTGTATTTTATTGTTCGAAACAAATTATTCATGTGTTGCAACAGAATAATTATCTGTTGCAACAGATTACTTGTCTGGTGCAACAGATTACTTGTCTGTTGGAACAAACAACTAATCTAGTGCAACAAATTATTTATCTATTACAACAGATTAGTATTTTGGTACAATAGATTATTAATATATTAAAACAGAAAACTAATCTGGTGTAACAGATTATTAATCTGGTGCAACAGAATACCCATCTATGCGATTTATATTACGGGTACCTAGAACCATAATCATGAATCCAACATGAGTCTACTGTTGCAACAACACATTTATCTGGTGCCACAGATGATGGATCTGTTTAAATAAATTGCTTTTATGTTGCATTCATGTTCGCGTGCAAGCTATTGTTGCAAAAACAACACACTAGAAGTTACCCAGATGACAAATTCAACTAAAAAGTATAATTTGACTTACCAAAGTCTCCTCTCAAAGTAAATGCCAAAGTTGAAAGTGAAGTACGAAACAAAATTTGACCTAAGAAATTAGTTAAAGAGCAGCATTTGCAGTAACAACAACAACAACAATAGTCAACAAGAAGAAGATAAAGATGATAATGAAGTATAAGATGATGATAATGAATCATAAGATGATGAATAAAGCAGTAGCAACAATAAGCAACAAATATCGTGAAGAGAGAGAAAATAATAATGGATGAGGAGAGAGAAAAATACACCTTTTTTTTCGTTTTCCGTTATATTAACTAACATTTGGATCAAAGTGTAAATTTAAAAACTTATGAGTTATTTTGAAATTTTCCAAACTTTCTTAATCCATAATTAAGTAATTGTCACCTCCACTCAATTATTAAGACTTGTGTCACCTACACCTTATTTTAAAACTTTTTCGTCACCTATAGCCCAAAACCCCTAATGAGGCACTATATGTTGGAAGGTAAACAAAATCATTGTGTTCTTCTCTTTCTAAAACCTTCAATCTATTCTGACACCTGTCACGCCTTTTTTTTCATCAAAAGATATTGATTTTATGTTCGAAAAAGATTTTATTATTATTAAGTGACAAAAGATAGAATTTATTTCGAAAAGGATTTATACAATTAAACTCAGATTCGTCACTTGATATAAATCTGGTGTACTAAGTCACCTTTAAAAATCCTTTTTCAAAATGATTTTGACTCTTTAAAACTGATCTACGAACAAAAATTTTGATTAAGGAATTCTATTGACTGGGAGGAAGGTGTTAGGTATCCCTCGGTCTCATGGCTTGACAATAGTCGCTTTATGGAGTATATCGACTAGCATGACACAATGAATGTATAAACCAACAAACACATAAACTCAAAAGCAAATAATCAAACAGTCAAAAATCCAAAAAATAATGTTCTGTCTAATTATTACAGTCCGAAATAAAAGATACTGAAATAACCCTACTCTAACCTATACTAATCCTACTCTATCCTCTACCCAATGCCTTCGTTCTTGATCAGGATAGGTCTTTTGAGTACAAAGTATTGCGGGGCATTCCCCGGTAAGAAATACAATTTTCCTCGGGGCATTCCCTAGCCAAATGAGTACAAGAAATTTAGATGCAATGAAATAAAGATCATTCAACACATTCAAACGTTCAACAATCCATAATCCCTAAGTTTTGCCTACCCGATCTATGATTTGCCTATTAATTCTTGACTTAAAGTATGATACTATCCAGTTCGACAAAATTAACATCCATTTTAAATCCAACAATAATCGAGGACTCAAAGCATAACAATATTCACTTTTATAATTCCATCCCAATTTTATTTACCCAAACGAGTTCACATCATTCAATTAACATACTCAAGTGACCAATTAATCAACATTCATGATCCGAATAACACCAAATCAAACATAACATGATCCACACATTATCAATTTGCCACACAAAGTATCAAAATGTAAAGTTACTCAAGAAAGAAATGAGAAATGAACCTTAATGTTGCTTTTCAATCAAGTATTACCCTGTTCTCCAAGCGGGCTCCTGACTTGCATTTTCATCACCCTGTTCTTCAGGTGGGCTCCTGACTTACAATTTCATCACCCTGTTCTTGGCGGGCTCTTGACTTTTTATTTCATTACCCTGTTCTCCAAGCGGGCTCCTGACTTTTAATTTCATCGCCCTATTCTCCAGGCAGGCCCCTGACTTTCAAATTCATTACCCTATTATTTAAGAAGGCTCCTGACTTTCAATTCCATCACCCCGTTCTTCAGGCAGGCTCCTGACTTTCAATTCATCACCCTATTCTCTTGGCGGGCTCCTGACTTGCTATTTTATCATCCTATTTTTCAGGCATCTTATTTTTCTGGCAGGCGTCTAACTTACAGTTTCATCACCTTGTTCTTCAAGCGGGCTCCCGACTTATAATTTCACCACTCTGTTCTTCAGGCAGGCTCCTGACTTTCAGTTTCATTACCCTATTTTCTAGGAGAGCTCCTGACTTTCAATTTCTTCATTATTTTTTTTAGGCGGGCTCCTGACTTGCTATTTCATCACTCTATTCTTCAGGTGGGCTCTTGACTATTAATTTCATCACCCTGTTCTTCAGGCGGGATCTTGACTTACAATTTCATCACCCTATTCTTCAGGCGGGCTCCTGACTTACAATTTCATCACCTCGTTCTTCAGGAGGGCTTCTGACTTTTAGTTTTATCACTCCATTCTCCAGGCGGGCTCCTGACTTTCAATTTCATCACTTGTTCTCCAAGAGGGATCCTGATGTTCAATTTTATCACCCTGTTCTTCAGGCGGGCTCTTGACTTTCAATTTCATCACTCTGTTCTTCATGCGGGCTCCTGACTTTCAATTTCATCACCATGATTTTTAGGTGAGCTCCTGACTTTTAATTTCATCACTCTGTTCTCTAGGTAGGTTTTTGACTTTGTATTTCATCACCCTGTTCTTCAGGCGGGCTCCTAACTTGCAGTTTCATCATCCTGTTCTTCAGGAGGTCTTCTGACATACAATTTCATCGCCCTATTCTTCAGGTGGGCTATTGACTTTCAATTTCATCACCCTGGTCTCCAGGCGGGCTCTTGACTTTCGATTTCATCACCCTATTCTCGAGGCGGGCTCCTAAAATCAAAATAAAAACTAGAATGAAAATTATCCCACACAAAGATTATGATAAAGAAAAATTCCATCTTCTAGAAAACACAAAGTCTCGTTTTAAAGGAGGGTCCTAAAGTGTAGTTCCAAAGAATAGGAATTAAATTTTCTTTTTACCCCAATTTATCATCAAAAACTTTTGCGGGTGTCAAACCCAATTACAACTACTTGCAATAATTCATAATGCAAAGTTGAATCAAGATTTGGATAAACAAATGCACCTTTTGAGGGTAAATTTTAATGACTGATACCAACAAGTCCATCTCTTAAGAGTGAAAGTGAAATACTCTTACTAAAAGTGCATCTTTTAGGATTAACGGCTCAAATTAGGAAGTGCACCTCCAAGCCATGAGACATAAAAGACCAAAATTAGAGAATGTGTCTGTCAGGGGTACAAGATGATGAATTTTACCATAATTATGATTACTAAACTTGTACACAGCAACACTGCTCTTGCATTTACAGAAATGAGGAATTGTACCTCTGGATATTTGAGCTTTGATGCCTTTGATTAGAAAGTACCAACTATTTCTGTTTCATACAAAGAAAACTTGTGAGTTTAAAATAGGGTGGTTGGCTTGCGGCTTTGTTTTTTTAGGCGATTTCTCTTGCTCTAGTCACATTCAATCTTGCCTTTAAGTATTGACCTATGTCATTGTCCTGTTGCACCATTGACCCAAATTCTGATCATTAAAAGTGAGTCTGAAACAAATACAATCTCTCAATTTTTCTATGTCTCTCAGATGAATCCCTCGAACCTTGGTATTTCCACGAGTTCCCCAACTTGTTTTCTGACAAAACTTTCTGCTTGTCTTGTTTTAACTTATAATCATGTTTCTTTCATATGCTACCCTTTTGTCTTGCTTTGTGCAATTGAAGAATTATATAGCATATTTTGAGATTCTTCCTTACTTGTTTTGACATGAATTTGACTCAAAGACACGGAAAAACAAGATTTTTTTTGAATGACAGACTCAAAATGACAAAAACGATAAAAAAATAGAGAAGAAATAAAAGACGATATATGTCTGCTTGATGCCTCGGGCCTTGATCACGATTGATCTTTCAAGTATAAAGTATCGTGGGGCATTCCCGGTAATGAATATAATTTCCCTCGGGGGTATTCCCGACCAAATGAGTACAAGGAATTTAGACGCGATGAAATAAAGATCATTCAACACATTCAAACGTTCAACAATCCGTAATCCCTAAGTTTTGCCTACCTGATCTGCTATTTGCCTATTAATTCTCGACCTAAAGCATGATACTATCGAGTTCGACAAAATTAACATCCACTTTAAATCCAACAACAATCGAGAACTCAAAGTATAACAATATTCACTTTTATAATCCCATCCCAATTTCATTTACTCAAATAGATTCGCATCATTCAATTAACATACTCAAGTGACCAATTAATCAATATTCATGATCCAAATAATACCAAATCAAACAAATCAAGATCCACACTTTATCAATTTGCCACACAAAGTATCAAAATTTAAAATTACTCAAGAAAAAAGATGAGAAATGAGCCTTAATGTCGCTTTTCAATCAAGTATTACTCAATTAAACAAGATGAAGTCCACGTCAAGAACCTCGAAATAAAACCTCGGTAATAACCACCAGCTTGAATCACCCCCAGCCCCCCAAAAAAATGAGCAACCCCGAAACAATCGTTTCAAATTAGAAGCCTAAAAGCTAAATCAAATCAGAGCTTTGGCAGCATCAACAGTGAGGGAACTCAACGATTTGAGTCGAATTGGATCGTCGGATTCGGTGTTTATGGGTGGAACGGGTAGCTTAATGTATGGAGTTAGGAAGATAAGAGGCAGGGTTATTCCGATGGCAGCAACATTTTTCGGTGAGAATTTTCCGAAAAAAAGTGCTGCACAGTCTATTTTACCTCTTTCTTTCACCTCTCTCCCTTGTTTCTTAAATGTTTTATCCCTCTCCCTCTCGCTGATTTCTAGCTCGCCTCACTATTTTCCAAGGGTGTGTGGTATCTCTGTGAATATTATGTGTGAATTATTCTCCAGATTATGTGTGTATATGAGTATTGTGAGTGTATGTTGCCTTTTCTGTGTATGATGTGTGTAGAAGAGCATAGATAGGTGTGTAGTCGGTGTGGCTATGTGTATTAAAAAATTAGGAAAAATGTGAGTGAGGTAGGGGGTTGGGTAGGATAGTGAGGTGGGTAGGAGTGTGAGTGATTAGGAGAAGGTGAGGTGGTTAAATTTGATTGGGCGGGGTGTTAATTTGTTTGGATTTGTCCTTTTGTAAATGGATCATCACATGGGAGTCGGGTACATGATAAGACGAGGGTAAATGGGTAAAAGTTCACTCTTGAGAGGGACAAAATTACGTGTATACAACACCTTACTGAAACAAATAAACTTTAGTTATCCTACAACGCCAAATTATTGTGGTGCGTGCTAAATTAATAAGCACAATTCCACAAGTCTAATGGTCTAACAATCGGGAATAACTCTTGAACAACATCCTTGTAAATCTTATTAACTATCCTTTTATCTAATTTGTGTATACAACTCTTCCCACCTTAGAGACTTGTACTCTAGGTTATACATAAGGAAATTGTTCATGCTGATCTTGCAAATCCGTCCAAGTGTTTTCAGCAACAAAACAATTGAACCACTTGATGAGCACTTGGTCACTGGTCTATGGTTGTTCTAAATCATCCTTTTAACTACCATAACCTTGGGTTCCAACAAATTATGTCCATTAAATAAGAGACACAAGCAAATCAGGCACCACTGATTGAGCTCCAGCTCTAGCCTTCAATTATGTCACATAAAAGGTATGGTGTATTTTGACATTAGCAGGTAGCTCCAGATGATAAGAAATATGTCCCACCCTTTGGAGAACTTTTAATGGGCTAAAAAACATAGGATATAGTTTGGAATAATCATCAAACCTTATAGACAATTGCCTATAGGGTGGAGCTTGACATAAAAAAGATCACCAATACAAAATTCTCTCTCAAACTTCTTTTTATCAGCTTATGTATTCATACGCTACTGAGCTAATAGAAGATGATATTAAATGCCCTTATAGTCGACTCCTTTCCTTGCAAACACCTGTACACAACTTCTATCATAAAGCCCTGGGAAAAATAGTGGATGTAAAAGGGTGGACTCTAATCATAGATGATCTCATAGGTGGTGGTTCTGGTAGAACTGTGGATGTTGGTGGTATACCACCACTCTGATATTGGTAAATAAGTAGTCCATGTATTTGGAATGTCACCACACATGCATTTTAAGTACTTCTCCATATACTTAGTATTCACAACTTCTGTCTAATCACCACTTTAAGGCTGGTAGCAGTGGAATGATGCAAAACTACCTCTTGGAGACTGAGTAGCTCACAACAGAATTTTCTAAGAAAAATGGTATCTCTATTTGACACAATGATTTGTTACTTGATTGGCTTGTGTTACTTGATTTCAAAGTCAACAATCATCACAATCTTAATTGTAGGTTGAACTTGTGCCAGATGAACCACGTGAATCTACCCGTTTCTTTTTTCTATTCTACTGTTTTGTCAATCTTCAAAATAACTCATAATCCAACAAATTACCCTATTTTGATGATTAAAACATTTGCCTTTTTCATCCAATTTCATAAGCTTGAGACAATACTTAAGCGAAGAAAGCAAGAAACACTTTGATGAACCAAATTAGTCATGAGTTATAAATACTGGTCAACCTATATCTTTTCTCTTTTGGTTTTATTGAAAATCTACGCTTGTACAATATAAAATCCAAGGCTAGAATATTCATGGCCACTCGGGCTATCACCAAGATAATCAGTTTTAAGACAAACAACTAATTTAAAGCATTAAAAAGAGCAAGAATAGAAGACAAGTAGACAAAAGATAGACATCTCATTAATATGAACCAAATATGCCCTACAAAATACTACTAACTACTGAAAATACAAAATAATACTACTTCTCTGATAATGGCTACAAAGGAAAAATTAGTGACGTTGGTGGGAGAGATATAACGGGGTCATTCTAAGCTCACTTTTGGGAGCTTCCTCCCTCATTCTTTTCAGTTAATCCCTGAGGAAAATGAAAGTTAGAAATATGTCTTATATTCATCAAGGTCAGTGCACCTCCTAGATAGACTATGGTATATCCTCTGAAGCACCGATGATAAAAAGGCTCCATTTCTCGAATGCTGAGACATCATCTCATCCTTTCCCGGAAGAGCCGAAGGAGCATAAGTCAAATTATCATGCTCAGAAGGGTGAAACCTTATCCTACATCCCACCTAATTCCAAGAAAGGTAAATTTATGGTGAATATAGTTGAAGAGGATGTAAAATACCAGGAGGAATATTGGAAAAATGCTTTGATTAGATACATCATCGGTGATACATCATACATGAAATTGATGAAGCTCTATGCTGGCTAGGCATGGAACCTTAATAAGAAGACCCAAATATTGCATCATGACACTGGGTATTTCATCTTTAGATTTGAGTGTGCAAAGGACTACAATAAGGTATTGATGGAAGGTCCTTACACCTACCACAATAAGCCTTTCATCCTTCGAAAATGGGAAATTAATTTCCAGTTTGACCTAGATTGCCTCACCATTATTCCTATATGGGTGGTTTTTCTTAGGCTTCCCATAGGTTATTAGTCGCTGGAGACATTGAGTAAAGTCGCAAGCACAGTTGGGCGGCCTATCTACACTAATAATTTCAATGCGACTATGGAGAGGATATCATGGTTCTAGGGTCTTAATCAAAGTGGATGTATCCCAACCAATTTTAGAGGAGTTTGAAATGGTAAACCCCATGGGTACACTAGTTTAACTAATATACTATGATTGGCGACCCAACTACTGCTCCTTATGCTTGAAATTTGGGCATTAAAAGGAGGGCTGCTCGAATGAGACTTAAACAAAGGTGAAGGAAGGAAGATTCCAAGATGTGCCTAGGTGGAGAAAAATGAATAGACAATAGAAGAGAGTAATTCGTTAGGATGAGGTGCAACAACTAGCTAAACTAGCATTTCCAAATATAGCTGCTGAACCTACAGTAGGGCTTAACTTGACTGTAGCTAGTAATGGTAAGAAAGGAGGTCCTTCCTTATGGAAGAAGGACTATGAGTTCCCGACTCTGAACAAATTTACAGGTCTCCAGACTATGGTTGATACGGGACAAACTATGGACCCATCAATTCATACAAATAATAATATCTACATGTAATATTGGAGGGTTCTGTCAACCCCTGCAGTAACTGGAGTTGAATCTCTTTCTGAAGAAGTATCGTCTTGATTCTTTTGGTTGTTTAGAAACAAGAGTGAAGGAACACAAATCTTTACGCTTTTTGCGTTAGATAGCATAGGGGTGCAATACATGGTGCAACTATCCCATGGCACCTAATGGACAAATATGGATTATGTGGAGGCCTATCATCTTGGTGCTAATCATTAAGACCAAGGAATAATTTGTAAACTGTAAGGTAACCAACTCCTCTACTTTTTTTGTACCTACAACACTGTGATCTATGCCAAAAATGAGGATGTGAATTGGCAGAGCTTATGGGATAATTTGAAATGTATTGGAAATTCCTTAACTAATGAATGACTGATTTATGGTTATTCTAAAGCTGTTTTATCATCTGAGGATCACATTGGCTCTCCTGTTGATATGGCTTAAGCACAAGCATTTAGAGACATTAATACATTGCAATTTACTGCTCCGAAAGCATACAGATGGCACTATACTTTCTATAATAAACAACAACAAGATGCAAGAGTGTACTCCAAAATTGATTGGGCACTAGGAAATTTCTCATAGATTCAAACTTATGGACATGTGGAAGATGAGTTTATAAACCCTAGTGTCTCTGATCACGCTTTAATCCTTATTGAGTATAGGCCACATGCGACACTAAGGACAAAATCTTTTAAGCTCTTAAAGACTATTATGGACCATTCAGATTTCAAGATTGTATTTGCTAAAGTTTGGCATATAAGATGTAGGGGTTCCTATATGGTCCAGTTGTGGTTTAAGCTAAAAGAGCTAAATTATGCATTAAAGGATCTTAATTCTTTCTTGGCCTCTTATGAACAATGACTTACAAACTTAAGATAATAACTGGAGGTGGTACAAAGCCAAATTGTATATTCTCCCCTGCAACAAACACTAATTGAGCAGGAAAAGGGAATTTTAATTGATATACAGAACTAGAGTAAGGTAAAGAAAGATGCCTTAAGACAGAAGTCTAGAGCAAATTGGATCAAAAGTGGAAATGCAAACATTGGTTACTTTTATGCACAGTGGAAGATCAGAACCAGCAAAAACTATATTGATTCAATTTAAAGTTCTCAAGGAACAAAGCTTACCAATCCTATATAGGTGGAAGAGGAATTTATCTCATTCTTTACTAGCCTAATGGGAACAACTGCTGAAGAATTGCCATGTCCTGATATATAAGTTATCTAATAAGGTCCGTGTTTATCCTATTCCCAAAAACACTTGCTCATTAGGCCAGTCACTGATGCAGAGATATTAGAAGCAATGAAGAGTATGCCTCTAGACAAATTGCCAAACAATGGGACACTATCAAGAAAGATGTTGTAGAGGTTGAATAGGAATTTTTTATGACTGGTAAAATATTAAAATCTGCTAGTTGTATTGCTGTTACCCTCATATCTAAATTTTTTAGTCCTTCTACTCTGAAGGAATACAAACCAACAACTTGTTGTACAACCCTCTATAAAATTATTGCAAAAATCCTCACTAATAGATCGAAACTGGTTATTAATGATATTATTGGTCCATCCTAGACTACTTTTATAGAAGGTAGGAGTATTATGGACAATATATTATTTAGTCATGAGTTATTGAAGTGGTACACTAGGAAAGGCTTATCACCCAGGTGTGTTATGAATGTGTACTTGAGAAAGGCTTATGAATCCATTGTATGGAGTTTTATCAAGATGATGATGTCTGCATTTGGTCTCCCTCGCCTTTTTTATCAGTTGGGTTATGGAGTGCATTTCTTGTGTTGCTTATTCTCTTATTATTAATGGCACCCTATCAAAACCTTTCTAAGGTAAGAAAGGTAATAGACTAGGGGACCTTATGTCCCCTTATCTATTTGTTATCTTGATGGAATATTTGCAAAGGGAGCTTAGTGTCTTAGCCAGGAATAAACACTTTCATTTTCATCCTAGATGTAAAAAATTGAGGGTGATGTATATACGCTTTGCTAATGACCTATTGATGTTTTGTAAAACTGATCTTAAGTCCATCACACTCCAGCAAGAAGATTTCTAAAGATTTTCAAAAGCATTAGGTCTACAAGATAATATAAATAAGAGTAGCATATATATGTCAAGTGTTAAACCCCAGGTGAAAGCCTCAATATTTTCTCAACTGAATTTTGCTGAAGGAGCTTTACCATTTAACTACCTAGGTGTGCCCCTCTTCTCTAAGAAGCTAATTGTTGCCCAATGTATGCCATTAGTTGAAAAAATTGCTGCAAGAGTAAGGTGTTATTCAGCAAAACTCCTCTCAAATGCTGGTCGACTATAATTAAGTAAGGTAGTAGTGTTTGGGGTTCAAACTTATTGGGCTCAAGTGTTTATCCTTCCTAAGAAAATAATGAAGCCGATTGAGGTGTGTGTAGATCTTTTTATGGATAGGTGAGGCAACTATTTCCAAACAAGCCATTGTAGCATGGGATAAGGTCTGTCTTCCAAAATCAGTTGGTGGATTGAATATTTAGCATTTATCATATGGAATAGGGAAACAATACTTAAGCATCTGTGGGCTGTTGCTGAGGACAAGAATTGCTTATGGATTAAATGAATTCACTTTTATTATTCAAAGCTTGCTAGTCTTGAAACATACCCCATCCCTGGTTCCACCACCTGGATGGTAAGGGAAATACTAGGGGCTAGAAAATTTATTTTATATGTTTCAGGATTATAGGGGAATATTTTGAAAAAACTTAAGGTATGGTTGTCAATCACAAGTTCTCCATCATAACGATGTACACAAGACTACTACCAGTTCCTCCCAAGGATCCATGAAAGAGTTTAGCATTACCTCCAAACATCCATCCTAGGCACAACTTTATTCTTTGGATTTCTATTTATAGGAGGTTGCTGATAATGGATCGATTACTGAAATTTGGTGTGAGAACTCCCCTATCCTTTGTTTTCCATAATGGATTTGATCGAATGCTGGATCACCTATATTTTGAGTGTCAAGTTACTACTGTCTTATGGACAAGACTCCCATATTGCCTAGGAATACAAAGATCCTTAGGGACCTAGCAGGAGGAAATTTAGTGGATGAGTAGCTGAGCAAAGAAGCAAACTGGCACTAGTGCAATATTGATTTTCACCTACTAAAGTGTTGTGGAAATTATATGGAGAGAAAGAAATCAACTGAGGTTTTATGCTGGCTGTTATCATTAAGATAAGAGTATTCAAGGAAATGGTGACTTTTTTCCACACGAGAGGGACACGGATCAAAGCCTGGGACCCAACTTTGAGATTGCTCAACTCCTTTCCTTGATGATGGGGTAGATTGATATAGTGTTGACATACCAAATGATAGTGATTTGAGTGACTTGTAGTGAGGCCTATTATAGAGTGACACTATGTTATATTTCTATATTAGCTAGTGGAACTCCATCATAGTTAGGCATTATTTTGTGTAGTTCTATTACTTGAGGAATAGGTGGTCATCCCCTGTTCAGGTCTGTAATGATTTGCTTTTGTATAATAAAATTTTTTATTTATCAAAAAAAAGAAAAAACAATACAACTAGATAGGGATAAGGAACTGAGGAACTGGGCTGAGAAGGAGGTTAGATCAGGTTGGAGGATATGTGCCAATGTTAATACAATCTCAATATTTTCAATCCTTTCCTTTTCTAATTCTGCTTTCTACTTGGCAATTCTTGCTTCAAAGGCTACAAATTTAAGCATATGAGTATCCTGAGCAACCATTAATTCTTAAAATTTAGCATCTTAGGCCATCTTCATTAGAAACCAAATTATTTTTAGTAGAAAGGAGAAGTGATATAAATTGAAAAAGAATGGTTAAGGGTTTAGACCAATAGACTTAGTGAGGTCATGACTGAAGTGATAGTTGTTATAGCTCTTTGAATAAGTAGAATAATTTGGGTATTTGGTGTTTTGGTTGAGTTATCACTTGGGAACAAGTGATAAGGAACATGTAATCTCAAGTGTTTCACCTTAGGAAATAATTGCAGTATAGTGTACACACATACCCGATAAACCAATATTTGAAGTTTCCAATGCTAACTCACCCTACTTTTCTGATGAATCAAAGAAAAAAATAGGTCAAATGTATCAAAAAACTGGACTTGGAACACACAACTAAATGGGTAAGACTGGACAAACTAAGTATATAGCTTTTATTCATATCATAGTTATACATAGTCAGTTTGTAACGCTCCAAAATTAGGTCCCGAGACGTCACACAGTGCTTAGGGTCACAAGTGACCCCAAGCTAACCCTTCTTCTAGCATAACTTATAAGCAACTGAATTAAAAGTATAAATCTATACAAATTTGCGGAAAATAACTCTTTTCTGAATATGATAGATACAAAATTGAATTTATAAGATTACAACTCTGCTTTTACAACCAAAATTGAAACGGAATACATCAACTTCTACTGACTGTCTATGAAGCCTCTACTAGTACTGACTATAGGTAGCTGGGTCATGACTCCTGACTATCCCAATTCAATACGGCTGGATAAAGAAAATACAACACTTCTTGAACTGTATAACTAACTCAAGCCCTTGAATCAAAAAGACTCATCACCTGCTGACTGGATGTCGTGAACTAACTGGATCTGAAGATGTACACTATACCTTGTACCTACATTCCAAGAAACTATAGCCCACATACGAATATATGGGTCAGTACCATGGAAACGTATCGAACATATGGGGGTGCAATGCATATATAAAATAATATCTTAATATCATCACAGTTTATAAAATTATGCATGTTGATATAAATGACTCACTTAGCTCGAATTAAAATCATCATAATCATAAGAGTAAAATATATCGGGTGAAACATGTGAGTCATCATAATAAATCTCAATTCACTTCCATCTCGATTCCAAATCATCAAAGCAATCAAATCTCATAACAATTCTCTTTGGAATATATGTTTATTAAATATTTCGAAAAAAATGACTCTCAAACTCAGTCTTTCAAACAAATATGTTTTCATCTCAGATAGAAGAATAAGACTTTTCATATTAGATAGGAGAATACACACACACATATTGGGAGTCTCTTACAACCGACATAAACCATGTGAGCTACATGGAGTCCAACGTTTAACCCACGTTGGGGAGAACTGTCCTATCCTTGCTATCAGATTAGGACCTTAAATCATTAATCTAAACACTAGTGATCACTATATAAATTAGCCTCAGGCTCACAACCTATGGGGTCACATAGTTCTTTGGAAGTACCAATCCTGCTATACCTCCCGCTCGGTGCTAAAGACTACTCCCCGGACGTAGCTCAGATCTTTTCAAAAGAAAATCCACTAATAAACAATTCAACAATTCACAACGGGAGCCATCATGCTACCTTTTTTATAATAATCAATAAAAGTGGATTTCTTTTCTCATCTCGGGTTCAAATCAACCCCTTTTTATGACCAAAAGGTCAAAGCTTCATTATCATCTCAATTCATTCAAACACAAAGTGTTTATAACACATGATTTCTAAAAAAACGACAATCTCAATTAGAGTTCAAAACTCATGTCTCAACATCATATAAAAATTTATCAAGGTTCAAGCTTTACATCATAAACATATATAACTTCCTTCAAAATCTTGAAATTTAGCCATAAGGCACAAAATATCATCATTCTCATATAATTTCACTTCTAAAATATCAAAAACATCATAATCTAATAATAATCAATATAGGATATAAATTCATGCTTCAAAATCATAGTAAAACATATAAAATCCATAACTTCGTAAAAAAAATATTTTTGGGCACAAGAACGAAAAGGAGTTCTTGTTGAAAAACCCCACATACCTTAAACTTGAAGCTTTGAATGAACTCTTGACCTTAGGACTCTATTCATGAAAATAATGAGTGTTTCTTGTAGCCCTCGAAATGGGGATTCCGAATCTCGAAGAATTATAGAAAACTCATGGTTGAATCTTGAGATATTTGAATTTTTAGGTTGAAACCCTAATGAATGTTCTTGGTGATTTTGAGAGAAAGTAAACTTATTTTGGTGTTATGGGAGTTTAATCCTGTGTTATAGATATATATAAGGCTGTTTTTGGCACTTGGAAGTGAGGTATGCGGGGCACAACCCATGACAGACCTTAAGGTGTGCGTCGCACACCTTATGGCAGATATTTAAGTATGCTTCGCACTCCCAATCGCACACATTTGATTGGGCGGCGCATTTCTCATCGCACACCCTTACTGCCTCTCACGAAAATGGGCATAACTCTTCGCTCGGGTATCAGATTTTTTGCGAAATTGGTATCGTTGGAAATCTAATTCAATTATCTACAATTTGATAGGTCTTGGGATGAAAAATTCCATTTATATTAAGAGATATACACGTTTGAAGTTGACCCTTGTAGAATCGAATGTCAAACTTTGGATGAATCAATTGGTCTTAGCTCAACTTTGTTCTAGGTCATTGCTATGAACATTTTTTTACCTCTAAACTACTCTGTAGACTAGGATAATGGTCATGCAACTTGTATTCACGTGAGAATCACTTGGATTAGAGCTTAGACACGCAGGAACGACAGTTAGAATTCTAGCACGAAAATACGGGGTATTACACAGTTCTAGCCAATCATGGAGGGTGGTTCATGCAATCTTAGTCATCCCCAAATCTACCCTATTTTTTTCAAATTATTCCCTACTCAGTGCCTTAGTAAAGATGTCTGTAATTTGTTCTTAAGTGGAGAGAAACATGATTGGACCTTTTTCTATAGTCTTTGATAAAATGGTGTCTTATATCAATTTGTTTGGTACGCTTATGCTAGATGTTTGGCTATATTCATGGACCTTGTGTTGTCGTAAAAGATGGGAACACAACCTACATCCATACCAAAATCTAGAAATTATTTTTTGATCCATAGTAGTTGAGCACAACAAGAACCAACAATAACATATTCAGCTTTTGTAGTAGACAAATCACCAAAGTTATGCTTTTTTGGTGGACTAGAAAATTAGACACAATCCAAGAAAGTGTGTCATACCTGAGGTGATTTTTTTATTGATTTGATAGCCTACATAATTAACATATTAGTACCCCATAAGATTAAAATTGCTTCCTTTAGAATACCATAATCTCAATTTCAAGATCCTTTTACAGCCTGAAGATGAGACTCTTTGGAATTGGCTTGGAATCTTACATAAAGTCCAACACTAAAGATGATGTCAGGTCTAATTACAGTAAGATACAAGAGATACATAATCTACCTCTATGTATATTCTCCACGATCGATGCAATAGATTTATCATGGTTTTGTTTTGTGGCAGTGGTAATGTGAGTATTGATCACCTTGGATTTCTCCATCTTGAACTTCTCGAGCAACTCTTTCATATACGTTTGTTGGTAATCATGGATCCTGTTGGAGTTTGCTTACTTTGAAGTCCTGTAAAGAAATTGAGCTCTATTATCATACTCATCTCATTTCTCCATTCATGAATTGGGAAAGTTTTTGAGTTATAGTATTTTTAGTGGATCCAATGATGATATCATCAACATAGACTAAGCAATTGGAGTTTTTTTCAAACATAAAAAGCATGATCTAGTTTGTAGACATGATTAGGGAGTTCAGTACTCTCAAATATAAGAGGTTGTTACACATAAAATTATTCTTTTAGATTTTCATTTAGGAATGTACTCTTCACATCCATTTAATACAGGGTAAATTCCATGAAGGAGGTAAATGCAACAAGTAGCCAGATTTCCCCAAGCCTTGCCATAGGTGCAAATGTCTTATCATAGTCAATTCCTTATTTTTTATTGTACCCTTGGACCACCAACCTTTTCTTATTTCTTGTAATAGTTTCATATTCATCACGCTTATTTCTGAACACCCATTTTATTCCAATTATAGTACTATCTGTAAGAGGAGGAACCAGGTGACACACTTTACTTATCTCTAATTGATAATGTTCTTCATATATGCCAATATCTAGTTTCATATATGCCAATATCTAGTCTTAATCTAGGAGATCATCTTCACCTTATGGGGATCAATCACTGACAAAAAAGCATTAAATGCACACAATTTCCTAAGGCCTAATCTAGTAGTGATTCCTAAAGCAAGTTCAATGTGAACATTGTCAATTGGATGAAATCCCTGATACTTGTAGTTCGTTAACACTAGTCCTTGTAAAGTTACAACATTATCTTAAGTAGTTTAAGCTAAATTTGTAGATGAGTCAGCTTCTTGACTAGTTTTTCACCTATCAAATTGTCATTGGTATATTTATCGGTGGAACAGGTGACCCAACATGTCCCAACATATGATCCTCAACTTCACCTTTATCATGTATATTAAGATCAGACACAGTATTTGATTAATCAAATGCCAGCTGTACACTTTATTCAACATAATTTGTATGTTTGTTCAAGACCTTATATGCTTTGCTATATTGAGAATACCCCCTCCTCAAACCCCCTCATCACTTCTAGAATAAAATTTGCCCAAATTGTTTTTTCTATTATTTTTGAAAATGTTGGAGAAAATATCAAAGACATATTTCTTAGACGCTAAAAATAAATTCCAGAAAAACCTGGAATAGTCATATAAAAGTACATAGATACATCTCTTTCCTCCTTTACTCCTTACTTTCATTGGTCCATAAAGATCCATATGAACTAGGTCGAAGTACTTGGTTGTACTTACTAGGTTCTTCATTTTAAATAAATATCTAGCTTGTTTCCCCCTTACACAAGTATTGTATGTATTGTCATCTTTGATCGTAGTTCTAGGAAGCCCTATGACCAAGTCTTTGGAGGCAAGTTTGTTCAACTGTCGTATAATTGCATGACCAAGTCTCTAGTGCCATAGTAAAGAATCATAATTAATTGCACTTATACATGTGAGATAGGAGCTTGAAGCTCCAAATATGTCAGTTTTATACATATTATTGTGCCTTTTAAAAGTGGAAACAACTTCCTTTGTTTCCATCTTCTTGACCTTGTAACCTGCTTAAGTAAAAACTACTTTGTTGCCTTTGTCACATTATTGAGAAATCCACAGTAGATTGAGTTTTAACCTATCTACATGATACACTTGCTTCAAGGACTTGTCTTCAGTTTTTCCAATATAGCCAACTCTAGTAATGGTCCTCTTTTTTATACCCAAAAAGTACATCCTCTCTGTCAAGTGAGGTGAGTAAAAGGACTTTTGTTTGTCTCCATTCAGTTGTATTTAGCATGCACTATCCATGTACAAATAACACTTATCACCTTTCACTCTTTATTATAAAACAATTTAAGGAGTTTTATGAACCCAATAATCTTGGGTCCTTTCTTATGATCAAAAGGGTGGATTAAATTTCTTCTAGGCTATGCTGGGAACACGTTTATTCATCCATTTCTTTTGATAGAGCTGATCTTGTTATTTTCAGTAGATATGGACTAGGGTTTTTTCACATTTTAAACCCACTCCTCTCAAGGGGAGAAAACCCATTTTTTTGATAATTTTGAGATGTTTTTTTAACAAACTCTACATTACTTTTCATCAATTCATTTCCTTTTGGACACTCGGTGGCGAGATGATCCGACCTTCCATAAATATAGTATAGATCCTCTATGGGAGATGTTTCTTTGTGAAATCTTAGTCCAACCTTTTCACTATGAGTTCTACTATTTAGATGATTTACAGTTCTAGTGGATTGAGCCTAATAGTTAGCTCTTTCTAGGTCTAGTTTTATCCTAGAGTTCTCCTATTTAGCTTTCTAACCTTTTCCTTTTTGTTAAACTATTTTTCATTTCTTAGTTTATGATCAAATCTAACTCTTTGATGATCATCACTCATAGTTTTTCTCTTTATCTAAGATAGAGAGTTTGAGGACTTCATACATAAGAGCTAGGATGGTAGAACAATATTGATTAACCTATTTCTTTAGATTACAATTTTCTTTCTAAAGAATACTCTAGTTTGTTTCAACATCAATGAATTCCTATTTGAGACTTTCAAGGGCACTGAGTAACTGATCTTTGTTAGTTTTTAAGTCATGAATATCATCAGTTAGATAGTTCGTTAAGGAGATTAGTATCTTCTTAGAGAAAAAATAAAGTTTATCTTTAAGATCAAGTAAACTTACTTTATATTTGCTTCCTTCTTCTTGTTCTTCCTCTAGATCTTGATCTTCTAAAGGCATATATGTAGTTTCATCAATTTTACCATCAGATTCTTTAGATCTTGATCCCCAAGCAACTATCATAGCATAAGATTCTTTTTTCTTGGAGTTAGCTTTGTCTTTTTCTTTTTGTTCCTTCACACTTCTTTTTCTTACTTCACACTCATTTCTCTTCTCAACTCAATGTACCACAATGGAAAGTCCTTAATCATGTGACCAGTTTTCTCATATTTAAAACAACTACCTTGGGATCATTCATTGGACCATCACCTACTACCTATTACTTTCATGTCATTCCTATCATTTCTCTTGAAAAACTTTATAAAGGTCCTGGTAATGAATGCTACATATTCTTCATCTAAATCTAAATCATCACCGTCAAATATTTTCAGAGCTAGTGATTTGTCTTTTGTTTCAACCTTTTTAAAGTAGTTCATGTTCATCTCATAGGTTTTTAAGTTTCCCACTAACTCATCAATCAAGAGTCATATGGGTAAGATCCTTTACTTCTCTTACTATAATCACCTTAAAATCCTAGTTGGCCAATGGAAGAATTCTTAATACCTTGTCAACATGTTCTTTGGTGGTCAAGGTTGTTGCATCCAACTGCATACACAAGTTTACATGGTCGTGTAAGTAATAAAGTCGCTCATGTGAGCTGAATATCAATCCAACAGGGATTTGGCATTTAGCAGGCAATCCAATTATAATTAAGATTAAATGAGTGTGATTCGTAACAAAAGAGAGTTTAAGTTTTATTATACTAAAAGTAAAAATGAACAATAGGGAAGATTAAAAGGCATCATGAACATACGTGCGAAGCTATACAATCTTATTAGTTAAATTATCTATCTTGATTGTTGAATCACAATTGTTGAATGCTACTTCAAGACTTTCTACCCTCAAGGATTGACTCTGCCAAGTTAGCAAACTCATGTATATTTCTCAACAAAGAGATCATGTAAGTTACCTATCCATCATTACACATATACCCCTCACCACAAAAGAGTCACCTATATTCATTTACAAATATGCAATTTATCATAAGAATGGGTGTAAGAATCAAATTCCACTCACTCTCACAAAGAATTCACAAATTATATAAGATGAACCCTAATCTTTTCCTCAGCGTAGTACTCCACTAGTTTAAAATATCAAAGTTCAAGGTCAAGTAGGAATTTATGGATAGGCTAAGGGATGAATAGGAACTCTTTTGGCTGTAATAGTTATTATCTCCCCCAGCACTTTAATACACTATACATTGAAATCATGTCCAGCCAACCTATGGTTTACCACTTTTATCTTCACATCTCTCTTTTATTTTGCCCTATCTCCTTAAGCTAGCTTACACATCTTTAGAAGGTAGTATTTGCCATCAACACATAATTCACTTCTTTTTATCAAGTTTTTTACTACAGTACTCCCTACCAACAACACACCAATATCCATTATTTGGGGCTTCACTTTCACATTTTCCTTCTTCTTCACTTCTCACTTCTCACTTCTTACCAGCTTTAATTCTTCAGCTAAAGAACTTAGGGGTTTGAATCAAATTATGGTCAATTAAAAGAAAAGAAATAAGATACATAAAACATGTATAAAACCTGGCTATCAAAGAAATGCATATATCATCTCCTAGACTCAAATTCTTTATTTTGCTTTGCAAACACACCAAAAAGGTTCTAGATATTAATATGCAATCATGGGATATAACAAAAACCTCAACACACATGGCACATATTTGATTCAAGAAGGATC
This sequence comes from Capsicum annuum, assembly GCF_002878395.1. Classification (NCBI taxonomy): domain Eukaryota; kingdom Viridiplantae; phylum Streptophyta; class Magnoliopsida; order Solanales; family Solanaceae; genus Capsicum; species Capsicum annuum. The sequence goes on along the minus strand of NW_025845577.1, from coordinate 13,848 downwards.
TCGATAGAATTTCAACCAAGCAATCACAAAAATTTAAATTTAAGCCAAAATCACACAAGAATTAGATAAAAAAGCCTAGGTGTCACACATAAGTCATTCAATTTTCACATCATGCCTTAGAATTCAACACCACTTAAACAAGTATCATGTGTAGCACCTAACTAGAGCAGCTCAATTTACTTAAAATAATACAAAAATACACCTAAAAATTAAAAAGGACACTGTGATTCAAAGCCCCCCCCCCCCCCCCCCCCAAAAAAAAAATCAAAAAGAAAAAATGAGGAGTGGCTGAAGTGTGCCTCTACTAAACGAACCAAACAACACAAACTGAAAATAAATAAAGATAAAATCTTTTTATATTATTTTTTCAAGATTTAATCAAAAACTTACAAAAAAATCAAAATAGAAATCCTATAGTGTATTTCACCCTAAGAAAATATGAAGATTCTCCACCGCACACTTAAAATCATACTTTGTCCCCAAAGTATAAATCAAATTAAGAACATGGATTAGTAATACTTTCTGAGGCTTCTAGGCCTAGCTAGTAGAATGTCGCTAGTAGAATATCACTTTCTAGATTTTCATCATAAGGGCAGGGGAATCCCAAACTTATGCTTTAATCATGCTCCTTATCTTAGATTTTGGATACTTAGAGTTCCCCTAGTCTGCAAAACAAACAAACAAAAATAAAATTAAAGGGACACTTTATAATAATTACTAACATTATTACAACATGGGTTGCCTCCCAAGCAATGTCTGATTCAATGTCGCGACGTGACTCACTTCATAACTATCATCTACAGTCTCTTAATCACTTTCCTGCCAACCATTATTTTCTTCTCTTCTTTACTCTACCAATAATACCATCAAAATTTGTCTATGTACTCCTCTTTTCACCCCATGTAAGATCACAGGGAAGTTTTTTAAGATCAGACTTAGTCATTAATTTGGCAACTCCATGAGAGAGTTCGAAAAGGTAATGGAAATTTTACACTCCTCCACCCCACACTTATCCACCCCTATATCTGTGATCATGCATAGAACTCTGTAGTGTAAGGGTGTGTTAAATTCTTTGATAGCTATCACTTTATAGCTATCATCTACTGGTCTATTTTAAGACTGCTCAACTGGTTTTTCATTCGAGTTTCTTATTTTGTCAGCTTTTTTGGATTCAACTTGCTTTTCCGTATGCTGAGGTGTGATTAACTCTGGTTACACCTTATGGTTTTTATTTGGATATATGTCAATCAAATATCTACCACTTTTGAAGGTGATTTCCATAATTTTCTTTGGATTTTGCTCTAGATCATGAGGCAAACCCTCTTGAGGTCTTGTGTTTTGTGCTTGAGCTAACTTACCCATCTTGGTCTCTAAATTCTGTTGAGCTAATTTCTGAATTTTGATCTCGATAACCATTTGTTCTTGGTTGGTAAGAATTTTTTTCAAAGTCTCTTCTATATTATTGGCCTGAGTGTTGTTCTAAATACCTTGCCACTGCTGAAACTGCTGACGTTAGACCTAATCATTATCCATGAGTAGTTGGGCTAACTCTGCCAGTTATGGTTATAAGAATTACCATAGTTTTGATTCTCTTTTAGTGCATTACCTACAAAATTCTCTTAACTCCAGTTTTGCTCTAAATAAATCTACAAAGTGACCACTACTACCATAAATTTCACACCAAGTCTATATTTGTTAAACTGCATTAATCTGTGCCTAAGGTTAGGCCACACTCAACTTGTTGAACTAACTCATCATCTGGTTCTTAAAAGAGGTCAACTGTACAACCAATGTTGTTATGCTATCTACCTTGATTATTTCTACGTGCTTCTTCACCATAATTATAGATGTATCACCCTGCAATTCTAGATTATCTTATGCAATATGTTTGAGGAGAGTTTACAACTCATCATTGGTTTTCCATGAAGACAGGCCACTTGCTACTAAATCTAGCAAAAGCTTTGTATTATAATCAATACTTTCAACAAAAGTATGAGCTAATACCTTATTGGTCTGTTGGTAATGCGAGCAATCTCTTAGAAGAGACTTGAATCTCTTGCATGGACGATAGAGATTTTTGTCTGGCTTCTGTTTGAAACTAAAGATCTCACTACTGAACCTTGTACCTTCCCAGATAGAAATAATCAAATGAGGAACTTCTTTTCCAAGTCATCTCAAGTTGTGGTTGAATTTGAAGGTTCTTCCTTCAACTATTTCTTTACTTCTCCCTAGAGTGAGAATGGGAAGATAGTGAACCTCACATAATTTGTGGAGTTTCGCATAAAAATAAATGTGTCACTGATCTCTAAAACATTCTAAAAATGAACTTGTGGATCCTCATAAGTCAGGCCTATGAACTTCCCACTTATGTGTAACAATTTCACCATGTTCTATTTAAGCTCAAATCCTCATCCTCCATTCAGTTTGTAAATATTGAAGGTTATATTAGTGCGAGCTGGTTGTTCATCACCCATTATTGTAAGAATGGTCTCGCCTTGTGTAACTTGTAGGATTAGGTAGAGAAGTGCTACTTCTCTCCACAATTGGTGCAAGCATCTCTCAGGTTTGGGATTTGGTTTAACCAATTCTCTCTCCCTTGCCAACTTGCTTAAAATTCAAACTTGTACCTTCAAGTTCAGTAGCTAATATCAATTTTTTGCACTTATCAAATAGTATAGTAAAACTAAATATTGAAGTCTTACTAAATCAAGTACCCAGCAACGGAGACAAAAACATGTTGCGTCTAACCACACATACAAGTGTACATTGTCATGCAAATAATTCAGTGGATCTTGTGAGTTGAATATCGATCCAATAAAGACTTGGCATTTAGTATACAATCCAATTACAATATTATTATTAAGGTTAAATGAGTGTAATTTTAGGCCAGATAGGTTTAATTTTTATTATAATAAAATTAAAAATAACAATATTGAAGATAAAAGTGTTGTAAACAATACTTAGGAGGCTTCCAGGGTCAAGGCATCTTGAACATTCATGTGAAGCTATATATTCTCATTGGTTAAGTTATCTATCTTGGTTGTTGATTCACGAGGTTAATGTCATGATTATGGTCTTTTGAGCTTCTAATTGTCTATTTAAATTAGCCTCACAACTACATCATTGAGTAGGTATGTGGGAAGTAATTTAAATGCACTTGTATTTCGTTTCGTATTTGAGACAAATAAGGAAGATTAGGTATTTTACCATCCTAATCATGAATGTTATCTTTAATTCATCTAAAAGACAAGAACCTATTCCTTATGTTCCATGTTCTAATATAATGTTACTATCTTATTTTAACTGATCTAAATGACAAGAACTCATTCTTTATGTTCCATGTTTTAATATAATTTTACTCCTTTCGATATTATATAAGAAATATAGATGTATTCTAAAGATCGTGAATCAGTAGAAGAGTAAGTACAAGTACATAAGAATAACCAAATATGATATTTAACACTAATTAACTTGAATATACTCTAAACAATCATGTTCATAGCCTCAACCCTAGAAAGAGGATGTTTAGCTACTCATAGTCATACAAAGAATCACCATTAATGAATTCATAAGTACAACTAGAAGAAAGTAAGAAGTTAAAGCTTGATGCCTTCTCTTCTCTCCAATTATGTATTTTCCCAAAGTTTTTTTTTATATATATGGTTAAGTACTCTTTATATAACCCTTTAGGTCTTCCATTAGATTTCACACACGACATATATACATTGACCACTTTTCCTCAAATTAAACCAAGTGAAAAATCAAGTTTTAGATGTTTTTTGGGGGGAAGGGAGTTGCACCGTATGGCCAATTGTATGGCCTCTTGATGTGCTATGAATGGCCTATATCATGGATCCTTGGTGTGATATGCATGTTCATAGCATGTTCCAACAAATATCTCAACACAGTGAGGGATGCGCTGCATGGCCTAGCCCCTTAACTTGAGATTTCATCCAATCTTTGTCCTATGCTCTTTGTCTATTCATTCCTTGTTTCCCCAATCTTTTTGGCTTGTTTTTAGGCTTAATTTAGGTTCCATAGCTGCTCCAATGGTCTCCTACAATATCTCATAACAAACATTAGTCCACACAACACAATAAAGCTCATCAAAGTACACTAGAACAAGCATAACTTAAGCTAACCTAACTAATTTTTTTTGTCTAAATTCTATTTGATCATTTTGACTCTTGAAATGTTTTAAATGCACCTAAAATACTCCAAACATGCAACTTATCAAACAAATACACAAACAACACTTCATACTTTATTAAGCACACCAAGTTATTCTCAAAACTAAGCTAAAAAGACGTAGATAATGAGACTTAGGTGTATAAATTTGCCTAAGATCACCTTTTCCCACAAATGAAAGTTCATTCACCAAGGTGGTTAGTCAAGTGATCGTCTCTTGTACAGTCTCACCATCCTTCATCTTGAGTGTCTCGTATTCAATGAATGTCATAGCTACTCTGAACTTTCTTACCTGACTGGTGCCTCCATAGGCATTCACTAGTGCATACCAGATTTGGTTGGTAGTAGTACAACCTAAAACTTTGTTGTATTCCTCAATACCTAGACCACAAACAAGAATATTTTTGGCCTTCGCATTCTTTTTTAGAGAGCTGAGATCAACCAAAGTGAACTCAATTTTTGTCTTTTCACCTGCTTTTCTTTCATTTCTTTCACTTTTTTCATAGGAATTTTGGGACCTTTAGTTAAATATCACATAGTTCATAATCTTCAAGCTAAATAAAGTCTTCCATGTGAGCTTTCCACCATATGAAGTGAGACCAATTAAATAGAGGAGGTCATGTGGTGGATTGTTCTTCACAATATCTAGCAGGAGGTGCAGAATTCATCTTTGATTTTAACTTAAGGTGCTAACCTCTTGACAAGATAAATTGGCTCTGATACCAATTAATATTATACATAACCTAGTATTTTAGTGAATTATAGATGATTATTCCCTTCGATGAAAAAATAACATGACCTAGGGTTGCCTAACGTGGTCCAACAAAGTATTGAATGCAGTAAAATAATAACATAATATTTTAAATCGAAAACACCCGACTTAGAATAGGTCTAAAAAACCACGACATGTACCTCTACAGGATTTAACACAAATTCACTAAACCAGTGATCCACTTTAACAAATAATTACTAACTCTGTAGCGTGAGAAATTATAAACTCTAATTCCTAAGAACACACAAACCTCCCAAGTCTTGAAGATATCCCAACTTGATGGCTGACTCCTAATCTAGTTTGTAACATACCGCAACTTTGAAAGCATAAATGATTACAACTCGAAAAACACTCCTAATACAATCACTCTAAACCTATATCTAGACTCTACTATGTGGACCTATTCCTACTAGGAGTTCTTCACGATAGCACCTCAACAATAAATCTCTGAATTTGCCTTTGTTTTATTATGTGTATGCAATTGACCTTGTGAAAGCTCTTGGGTATGTATAGATGAAGATACTCCCCTCCTTTGAATTGACTTGCTTATTCTTCTAAGGAATCCCATTCTTTATTGGAGTCCTTCCTTTGAGGGATCTCATTTCAATTTAGAGACTCAGTGTCACCTTCCTTTTACTCTTTGCGACCTTTCTCTTAATTGACTTCCTTACATGGATTCATTTATTTTATTATCCTTTTATAAGAAGTAAATAATGCCTCGATTCAACATCATTACTTTCTTTAGCTTGTTTTTCTTGAGTTCAAAGTTGACGATCATTAGTATCTCAACTATAGTATCTCTACCTATTTCATGCTTATGTTCCAATTCTTTGTCAATCTTCAAAATAACTCACATTCCAATAGTTTGAGGTAATACACCTGAACCGCTGTTTGAGTATGGCATTAATGTCAGAAGAAAATCATGTGTGTGAGTTATATGTTTCATTTGAAAAATCTCAAAATAAGTTGGCCGATTTGAAATTTTAGCTCTAAATTACCCATAGATTTAGAAATTCCTTCAACAAATTTCATAATATATTTTTACCCACTAGCACTATATTTACCCATAGATTTAGAAATTCCTTCAACAAATTTCATAATAATGTCTTGCCACACTCTTTCTAGAATATAGAGAGGTTGTAGTAGCCCAGGGAAGCCAAAGTCTTCACCTTGTTCTTTTGGTAAAGCTCACTCTCTTACATATGCTAGTTGACATTATTAAATTAGCTGAGAGAGTTTCATATAATATGGCATAAGAATCCTAAATCTTTTAAAGGAGTTGACCAGTCATAGGTATGGCATACAAATTAGTCACTCTAGATAATGCATCTGCTGTAATACTCTACTTCACTTTTTTGTACAAAATTGGAAAGTCATAACCCAATAAGTTAGCTATCCACTTTTTCTTACTAGGAGAGGTTATCTTCTATTCTAACAAATGTTCAAGAATCTGATGATCTGTTCTGATAGTAAAGTCTTGACCAGTGAGATAGTGCTTCTATTTCTAAACAACAATTATTATATTCAACATCTCCTTCTTATGCATTGATAATCTAGCTTGTTGTGATCCTAAAGCCTTTCCATAAAATGCAAATGGATAGCTTTTTTGCATCAAAGCATCACCTATACCTTCATTAAAAACATATATCCTTACGACAAACTCCTCAGCAAAATTTGGTAGGTCCAGTACTGTTGGCATATTCATGACATTCTTGAGAGCATATAAAGCTTTCTCAACTGCCTTAGTACATTGACATGTACCACTCTTTAACAGTTCATACAAAGGCCTAGCTATAACTGAATAACCTCCAATTAATCTCCTATAGTACCATGTTAACCCCAAGAACCCCCTTGGCTCCTTCACAGTCTTAGGCCAAGGCCATAGGATCATGGATTCCAACTTTTTAGTATCAACAAAGACACTAACCTTACCAAAAATGTGACCCAAGTACTCAACTTCAGTTTATCCAAAGGAACACTTATTCATTTATGCAAACAAACTATGTATTTGTAGTGTTTAAAAAATAGTCTATAAATAGGATAAGTTGTTGGACTAGGAAGGGCTATAGATGAGAGTATCATCAAAGAATACTAAGATGAATTTTCTCAAACAAAAATGGAAAATATGGTTTATAAGGCTTTGAAAAGTTGAAAGAGCATTTGTAAGGCCAAGTGTCATCACTACAAACTCATAGTGGCCATGACAAGACGTAAAGGAAGTTTTCTCAATAAATGAAGGGCACATTCTGATCTGGTGGTAACCAAATCTTAATTTCAACTTAGAGAAAAATTTAGCATCTCCCAACTCATATTACAGTACTTCTGAGATGAATACATGGAAATCATCGTTAGTAGTTTCCTTATTTAGTTCCTTATAGCTAATACACATCTTCCAAAAGCCATCCTTCTTCTTAACCATAACAATGGGTGAAAAATAAGGGATCAAGATATAGGTCTAATCACCCCAGTATGCAGCAACTCTTAGACTATCTTTTCAGTCACATCTTTTTAAGAAGATGGACACATATAAGGTCTCATATTAACAGGTGAGGTAGCTTCCTTGAGGACTATTCTATGGTCGTGATCTCTGTGTAGGGATAAGATACTTGGTATAGTAAATATAGAGTTATAGGTATCAAGTAACTATTATTTTCAATGTTTTCGGGTACACAAATCTGTATTTAGGCACACAACAACTTCAACATAAGTTCAAGTTTAAAACAAGAACACTATGAAGTTATACAACATCTTCAACACAATATTAAAAATAATCTATCCAAGAAGTGTGTTATTATTTCAGAAATAAGATGAAACAAAAATTTAAAGCCAAGTCCCCCGACTTCACAGAGTGTCCTTAAGGAATAATTATTTTCCTCATTGTACCCGAGTTTATGGAATTTTCCTCTCAGGATAAGATGACTTTCAATTTAACAATAGCGATACCTCAAATTATTGGATTCGTCGAGCTCACTCAACGGCTAATGATCACACTGAGTTTTTGTAGAGAAGAAGAGTGTTTTTGTTGTCAAAAATTATATTTGTGCCTGAGGAATATGTCAGGTATTTGTAGCCTTAATATGCTCTTTCGAAAAGAATGCATTGGTTCAGCAAAAAGGCACTTATTCAGTATAGTCACGTCACCTGCGCCCAGTCTGTGCTGAAATTGCGCCCGATCTGCTGCCGCAGGTGACACTGTCTAATTCCAGTGGCTACCTACACTACATCTGCACCCGCAGGTCACCTAGGTGCGTGCACAAGTCACGCTATTGCGCGAACTAGTGTGCCTTTTACCTCAAAGGGTTGCAACCCTTTGAGGTGCGTTGTGCATGTGTTTGCATGGCGTTTAAAATGCGCCCGCACATGGGGAAAAATATTTTTATCAGATTCTTTGGATTAAAATTTCACTTGTTCATCAAGTTTCAAATAAATTTTATCTAAAAAATAGATCTCATCGATCGATCATTTGCCAAATCTAAATCCAAATCCAAATCCGAAGCCGAGCAAGCAACGACGACACGTGAGGCACCACCTTGTTCTTTCCTCACTTTATATGTGGAGATGTGTTTCTCAATATAAACACATGAAAGCTTTTCTCCCACCAATGTGGGAGAATTTAGTAGACTTTCCATAAAAGAGTACACTTTCCATTTTAGTGTCTTTCTTTCTCTCCACTATTTTTCCCTCTATTTTTCATTCATACATACACCTTGAACCCAACAACCCCCCACATGAATGGGGAATGACTATCTTTTGAAGAATTTATGGACAAGCATGTGATCATTGATCAAAGACTGATAGCATCTGGATAAGTGGATTTCTCTTTGAACTTTCCGTAGTGAACATGCAGTGGATGCACTCGATTAATCGATAAATTTTATATCTTTGAAACTTCAAGATTTAATGTACACCTAGACAAAACATGTCATACAACCAACCTTTTACCATTTATGGTTCTCACGGTTTTGTTCTTTTCATCCATGAACATGTCCTGGTTTCATGAGAGCTTAGATAACTAACATTCTTCTTGAAGAGACTTTCACTTCGCCCTTACATATGTAATTTCTAAATGTTCAATCCTGTAGATTAAACCATTTGGTCAAATCTGCCAAATTTAGATAATCATTAAAAGACTTCACACCATAAGTCTTATCCTCGTTTACTAAACATTGTCTACATCATGAGAATGGGTTGGGTAAAATGACTGTGTGGAACCTGTCAGACACAACTTTATTTGATCTCTTTGAACTTAGCTCTTGGGATCTCCAGTCTGTTAGGTAAAGTCACTATCATGCTGACTTGTCCTAGGCCTTAAACCCATTCTCTTGGATATCCTCTCTGCTCCTTCTCTAGACAGGCCTTTTATAAGTGAATCCGACACATTATCCTTTGACTTCACATAGTCAACAGTGACAATTCCACTAGAGATACGTTCTCTAACGATATTATGTCTCCATATTATATGACGAGATTTATCATTGTACATCATGCTCCCTGCCTAACTATTTTCGCTTGTCTATCACAGTGTATGCATACTAGTGCCACTGGTTTGGACCAATAAGGAATATCTTTCAAGAAATTCCAAAGCCATTTTGTTTCTTCACCGGCTTTATCCAATGCGATAAATTCAGATTCCATTGTAGAGCGAGCAATACATGTATGTTTGGATGATTTCCAAGAGACCGCTCCTCCACTGATAGTAAATACATATCCACTTGTGGATTTTATTTCGTTCAATACGGTAATTTAATTTGCATCACTATATCCTTCAAGTACTGCAGGATATTTATTATAATGCAAATCATAGTCTTGACTGTACTTAAGATAACCCAAAACTCTTTTCATTTCCATCCAATGAGTTTTGTTGGGATTACTCATATACCGACTCAATTTACTAATAGCATATGCTATGTCTGGTCGTGTACAATTTATTATATATATTAATATCCTAATATTCTTGTATACTCCAATTATGAGTCACTTTCACCTTCATTCTTTCGAAGTGCGAAGCTCACATCCAATGGAATCTTGGCAATACCAAATTTATATACTTGAATTTGTCAAGTACCTTTTTGATATAATGAGACTGTGACAATGCCAACGCTTGTGAAATTCTATGGATTCTTATTACTAAGATCACATCCGTAACTCCAAGGTCTTTCATATCAAACTTGCTCTCGAGCATTCGGTTCGTTGCATTTATGTCAGAAATATCTCTACTGATGATCAACATATCATCCATATATAAACAAACAATAACTTGGTGATTTGGAGTGTCTTTAATATAAACACATTTATCACATTCGTTAATCTTGAACCCGTTTGCCAACATGGTTTGGTCAAACTTCGCATGCCATTGTTTAGGTTCTTGTTTTAGTCCATAAAGTGACTTAAAAAGTTTACACACCTTATTTTTTTTTTCTGGTACCATGAAACCCTCAGGTTGTTCCATGTAAATTTCTTCCTCTAATTCTCCATTTAGGAATGCTATTTTCGCATCTATTTGATGGATTTCAAGATCATATACTACCTCTAAGGCAATTAACATTTGAATTGACATTATCCTCGTTACCGACAAGTATGTATCACAGTAATCAAGGCCTTCCTTTTGTTTAAAGCCTTTTACAACAAGTCTTGTCTTGTATTTGTCAATAGTACCATTAACTTTTATTTTTCTTTTGAAGATCTATTTAGAACCTAAAGGTTTATTTCCTGGAGGAAGATCAACCAACTCCCACGTATGGTTGCTTAAGATTGAATCAATCTCTTTATTGACTACCTCTTTTCAAAAGGATGAGTCCGAAGATGCCATTGCTTCTTTAAATGTTTGAGGCTCATTTTCTAAGAGAAATGTTACAAAATTCTATCCAAATGAAGTTAATGTTCTTTGACGTGTACTATGTCTTGGATTCTTATCATTATGTACATCCTCACTTGGTTCATTTCGTGGTCATTTAGACCCTCTACTATACTATTCCTATCTAATTTTATACAGATAAATGTGTTCAAAGAATTCATCATTATCTGATTCAATTACCATATTTTCATTGATATCTGGATGTTCAGATTTATGAACCAAAAATCGACATGCTTTACTACTTTTAGCATATCCTATGAACACGTAGTCCACCGTCTTAGGTCCTATCCTTACTCTTTTAGGCATAGGAACTTAGACCTTCGCTAGACACCCCCACACTTTGAAATATTTTAAGTTGGGTTTTCTTCCATTCAATTTCTCATATGGAATTAATTGTGTCTTACTATGGGGAAATCTATTGAGTATTCGGTTAGCCGTAAGGATAGCTTCCTCCCATAAGTTTTGTCGTAAACCTGAACTTATTAGTAAGGCATTTATCATTTCCTTCAAGGTTTGATTTTTTATTTCCGCAATTCCATTAGATTGAGGTGAATACGGGGTTGTAGTTTGATGGACAATTCCATTCTCTACATATATTTGCGCAAAAGAAGATTTATATTCTTTGCCCCTATCAGTTTTTATCATTTTGATCTTTTTCTCTAACCGATTTTCAACTTCAGTTTTATATTGCCTAAACGCATATATTATTTTATCCTTACTATTTAGCAAATAGACGTAACAATATCTAGTGCAATCATCAATAAAAGTTATAAAATACTTTTTTCACCATGAGATAGTGTTGACTTCAAATCACAAATATCAGTTAGATTAAGTCTAAGGATTGAAATTCCTTTTAACAGACTTATATGGATGCTTAACATACTTTGATTCCACACACTTTGACATTTTGATTTATTGCACTCGAAGTTTGGCAAAACTTCTAAGTTAATCAATTTAGTAAAATTTTGTAATTGACATGTCCTAATCGTTCATGCCATTAAATCATAAGACTCAAGCAAGTAAGAAAAAATTGAACTTTTATTGATTTCAACATTCATTACATTCATTTTGAATAGGCCCTCATTGAGGTAACCTTTTCCTGTATACACTTCTCCTTTGCTAAGTACAATTTCTCTGGAAAAAAAAATACATATTTGAATCTATTCTTGTCAAGAAGTGATACAGAAATCAAGTTCTTTCTTAACTCTGGTGCATACAAGACATTGTTGAGTGTCAACACTTTGCCTGAAGTCACTTTCAAGCATACTTTTCCTGTTCCTTCTAATTTTGCAGTAGCAGAGTTAGCCATAAAGATCTTTTCTTCCCCTTGAGCCAGAGGAAAAGAAGAAAATAACTCCTTATTAGCACAAACATAGCGGGTGACACCGGAATTCATCCACCATTCTTGAGGATTTCCCACCAAGTTGCATTCGAACAGCATAGCACACAGATCATCCACTTCTTTCTTGGACTCAGCAACATTTGCTTGGTCCTTCTTCTTCCTTTTCTTTGGGGCACTACAATCCATAGACTTGTGGCCAATCTTGCCGTAGTTGAAGCATTTTTTCTTGAATTTTTTATTGGGTTGATTGCTTTCATGTCCAGCTTTCTTGCACTTTTTGGAGTTGTGGTCGTCTTCTACAATATTTACTCCATTCATTGTAAAATTTCCTCTCATCCTTCTTTCTACTGCCTTATTGTCTTCTTTAATGCACAATCTTATGATTAGATCTTTGATAGACATCTCCTTACGTTTGTGTTTCAAATATATAATACCTCGTACTTTTACCTATATTGAAATCCTCCTAAGTATGTTACAAACGTACTTTGAAAGACAAATCCACTTTATATACGTGGAATTTTTAAGATTTTCACTTTTTGTCATGTGGAAAATTGAATTAGCTTTCTAATAATACCAATTTCATCTTAATCTTGTATTGGGGTAGAAAGTTATGACTGTTTTACAGAAAACAGTCAAAACTGCCCAGGTGCGACGATGAGGGCCGACGGATCGTCGAACTAGCGATGGACCATCGCCCAAACCATCGCAGCGGAAGTAGTGAGACCACCTTCTGCCTAAGGGCGATGGCTCAGGCCGACAAATCGTCGAGCTAGCAACGGACCATCACCTAAGCCGTCGCAGCAGAGGCAGTGAACCCCTATTCTACCCAGGTGCGATGGTCAGGATAGACGGACCGTCGACCAGCAACGGACCGTCGTACCCACTATCGCATAGTTCATTTAGTTATTTTAAAGTAACTTTTAAAAGGGTATTTGGGTCTTTTTTTCCACCCATTTTAACCTATAATTATATCATATCAAGGCTAATAAGTTCATTATACATCTACAATATCAAATTAGGGTTTTCTCTCAAAGATAATCCCCAAGAATAAGATCCAAATCCTTCTTCAAGAAACTAAGAAATTCAAGTTCTTCAAGTCCAAGAACTTCAAGAAACTTACAACCCAAGTATGTCATGTGTTGATTCATGGGCCTCTTTCACCCATGAAGCTCAAGAATTTCTTTTCAAATTCCAAGATTTATGTATATATGAATGTTCATGATTGAAATTTAATTGAAAGTCATGTTTATGATGTTGTGGGGTTTTGATTCATGTTTGAAATTACATATTCTAGTGATTGGCCCTAGGATGTGGTGATTTGTATATTAATCATGATAAACCCTTAAATATACATGTTGATTGATGTATCCATGATTATTAGATGTGTTGATGATTGTATAACCAAAGCATGCTCCCCATGTGTTCGATTAAACGCCTATGTTAAGGAAAGGTGCCATCCTAGTATGATAATATGAAATCCCCATTTATATACAAGTTTATGTATGTCCAGTGTTTGATGAAATGTCTTAGTCAATGAATTATGGATATATGTGTAGCCATTGTGGTGCTTTAAGACTTGTACTTCAAGAAATCTCAAACTTATTGTATTATGGATTGTGATGTTGGACGTGTATTCAAGAAAGTTATGCTTTGTCAATTTACTTCTATCGAGTCATGGGGTACTTGTACCCA
>NW_025845576.1:0-6382 GCF_002878395.1 Capsicum annuum | reverse complement strand
TTGAATCATTCCTCAAGGATATCATGCCAGTATATAAATATATCATGATGGTATTTTAAGGAGTGTCTTGTAGAAGGATTGAGGTAGTCCTTGATGTGTCGTGTAATCACGATATTTTCGATGCTTAAAACTGCAAATTTCTATGTGAACTTAGGGTGTTTTGTTAGATATGATGCACTTTTGTGTATATTGTAGGTAAAAATAGGTTTACAATAGTGTTTGAATAAAAAAAGAAGAAAAAGATCTGGAAAAGACCAAAACTAGTCAAGACACGAATCAGCTCACAAGTAGTATACTCAACATATGACTTGTAGGAAGAATCGTACCCATAACAGAAGTAAACACCAGGACAAAATGAAAAGTGAGTGTAAGATATGACTCATGCATATGAGATGTAAGATGAGTATACGAGTTATGTTGACCAATCATAAGCATTCCAAAATCAAGGACCCAAACAAAAAACCAAGTAAAGAAAAGATTTGACTTATCTATAGTAGTCATACGCTGAGGATATGATATGTACAGAAAAGTCATAAGAATAATAGAACCTAACGTATAGTTAAAAAATTGAAGTATCAGAAGTATACGAGTCGAAATTATGAGTATGGCTCGTATAAGGATGTTGTATGCAAACCAGTATTAATTTCTTTGAAAGACAAAATTCCCAGGTGGATACAAATGATGGACACTGGTTGTAAAATCAAGTATGACTCCTATGATAAAATCATATCTTAATCAAGAAGTTGAAGCCTTAGGAGATGAGTCACTACAATAAATACGATTAGGCAGGGTACGACTCATATGATGTCGATACGAGTAAAGAGCGAGTTATACCAACTGCCGACTTAACTTTACCTTTCCCATTTTTATTAGGATTTTAAGGTTATTTTGAGATACTTTAAATACCCTAGGGTTTATCTTTTATTAGGTTACATTCTTTTACGCTCTTTTACATACTATTACAATACTTTTACAAATGCTCTTGAGATTTTGGGTTGTTATTCAATTAAAGATTTCAGCGTTTATTCATCTTATTCTTGTGCAATTGATTATATGTGTTATTCATTGATAATCATGGTTACTTGCACAAACATGAGCGGATAATATCCTTGACTAAGGTTGTGGGAACATTGGTGGATTAGCTATGTAGAGTAAGTGTAAAACTTATCTGTACTAGGGTTCTGCATGTATCTTAATCCTTTTCACTTTAATTAATCTTGAGTATCTGCAGTAACTTGAGATGGCCTATATTTGCATCCATCCCCTCAAGGGAGCTTGGGATTGGGAAAAGAAGATTAGGACAGTGATTTGGGATTCATCTCCACCTCTTATTTCTGGCCATCTCATCTAATCACTTGATCTTACCTAGTTTTAGTGAACTGAGGTCGTAGCAAGGGGAAATAAGGCAAAACCCTGAGACTTACCCAGTAATGGGTGAAATTTATCTTCCATCTTAACTGACAAATGATAATATATATCTTGTAGACTTTGCATGTAGAACAACACAATAGTTAGGTAGACCATGAGAAATTTATGAAGTCAAGAAGCTAGGGGGAGCACAAACCTAGTGTTCATCTCATATTGTCTATAAATCAAAGGCATTCTAGATTTGATGACTACTTAAATTGATACTATACGCACCCCCCATTTACTTTCCTATATTACTTGCAGATTTTGTCAAGTCAAGCAACTGTTCATGTTTTTCCTGTAGGATTGACCCTAAAATTGTTGGGTTATTATATTGGAAATCAACTGCATTATACTTCTAAGTGGAATGTATTTTTGGGCGACATCAAATTTTGGCATCATTGTTAGGAAAGGCAATTTGAGTAGTAAATTGAATTGGTGAAGTTCGCGGGTTTTTATTTTTTCTATTTTTATTTGGTATACATTGTTGTATTCCAATTACTAGGAGTAGAGGGAATACCTTACTCCATATTGATCAAGAACTAGAGAGAATCCTTCAAACACCAAGAAGGATATTAGGACAAGTCAGTGAAGGGGTTCAAGATCCCCCACCTATGGATCCGAATGCGGCAGTCCCGTGTGCTTCATTAGATCTACAGAAAATTATAGATTTATAGACACAACAACTATTGGAGTGAGAATATAGAGAAGACAAAGAGGCCAGAATTGCTGCCGAGGAAGAGTTATGTTAGCAAGGTGGACTAGTCGGGACTAGATAGGTTGTTAATCATTGATTTAGAGAGGTAAAGCTCCATTTATTCCAGCATACCAACACTCAGACCTATATGAGGAGGATGAAGAAGATCAAGGTTATGTTAAGCCTACTGAGTCTGGAGACATTGTCTCTCCTGTATTAACTCCTAATGTGATATTTGATTTCACTATGAAATGATCCAATTGTAGAATCTGAAGGGTGTGTTTTTAGGTGTATCTAAGGATGATACAAACATGCACCTTGCAAATTTTCTCGGAATCTGCACATCTTACACTATTCTAGAGGTTGATCAGGAAGTACTGAGATTGAGGTTTTTCCCATTTTATTTGACATGAGAAGCATTGTTATGGTTAGGGGAACTTCCAAGAGGATCTATTATTACTTAGAATAAGTTGAATAAATAATTTCTAAATAGATTTTTCCCTCTTGCACGGATGATATAGTTGAAGGATGAGATTTATAATTCTAGATAGTTACCTATAGAATCTATGTATGGGGTGTGTTTTTAATTCAATAAGAAGCTGAATATGGTACCAAATCATAAAACTAGAGGATCTAACTTGTCAGAAATATTCTATAGATCATTGAATGACAGTTTGAGAGCTATGGAATATATGATTTTCGGAGAGGTATTTATGTGTCTTCATTAGGATACTGCTCAGGAAATGCTAGATGGCATTGTTGTGACCAATAGGGGATGACATGCTAAAGATTCAAAATGTTGTGGTGTTACATATGATATTGGAGCAACAAACACTTAATAAGCAGCAAATGATATGGTAGCACAAGAGGTTGCACAACTTCGTACAGATATTGGGTTGCTTATGAAGCATTTTGTATTGATGAGTGCTAAGAAGGTGAGTGTTGTTGTGTCATAGTGATCTACTTCCAAACCATTCAAGATGGAATTTAAAGAAGAGGCAAAGTATCTTGATTGTAGGTTAGCGGATTTTTGAGCCCAAGGGCAAAGGAATCAAGGTCAGAACTATTATAATGATAGATACAGAGATAGAAGTAGAGAAAGAGATGGTGATTGGTGGCATAAAGATGACTATATAGAGAAGAGTGACAAGTATGTTCCACTAGATATTCTAGATATAGAGTCTAGAATGGAGGCACTTTTGTCTAAGCTGGTCATTGGGCAAAAACATCAAGAGAACTACCTGAAGGTTATCAAAGTTGATCTATCAGATAGAACCAAAAAGTTGAGTCACATGCTACAATAATCAAGCAATTAGAGTAGCATTTTGTCAGATGTAAGCCACAATGAATCAGAGACAACCTAGAACTCTTCCGAGCAATACAATGGTAACTCCTAAAAATGATAATTAACTCTATTCTATTAGAGCTCAGAGTTGTAAGGTTACTATAGACCCACATGTACCTACAGTTGATGAACAAAAGAGAGAGGATGAGTCAGTTGATATTGGGAGAAATAATAAGTAGATTGGAGGAGAAGAGAAGGCTACAGAGCCTGTGCTGAAGCCTATTTCAAGACCTCTTCCTCCATATCCACAAAGAATGAAAAAGAAACAAAAAGATGGTAAGTATCAGAACTTTTTGTCTATGTTAAAAGAGTTGACTGTCAACATAGCACAGGTAGAGGCATTGGATTAGATGAAGGATATGAAAAAATGATGAAGGATTTGATTACAAAGAAAAGGACAGTCAGTTATGAGCCAGTCAAAAATATTCATTGTTGCGGTGCTGTAGTTACTAGATCTTTAGTAGAGAAGAAGGAGGATCCTATTGCTTTCATAATACGTTGAACTATTGGGTCTTTCAACTTCACTTGAGCATTATGTGACTTGGGGGAAAGCATCAACCCTATGCCATTTGTTATATTCAAGTAGTTAGGGTTCGGAGCTCCCAAACCAATTAACATGAGCCTAGTGGTGGCTTACAAAACAATAAAGAAGCCTATTGATATCCTTTATGACATTTTGTTAAAAGTTTCTTCTCTTATATTTCTAGTGGATTTTGTTATATTAGACTGTGAAGTGGACTTTTAGGTCCTAATTATTTTTGGAAGCCCATTTTTTGGTAACGGACGTTGATTGATCTGGAGAAAGGGCGTCAATTCTAAGACTTAATAATGAACAGGTCACATTTAACATATACAAATCTATTAAATAGTTTTATGAATCGAGTGTTATCTCTGATTGACATATATGATAAATAGATAGATTCAATCCATGATGTTGATGTAGTTACTCTATCGGATGATAGCTTTGATGCGGTTGTCCCTGTCAAAGAGAGACTAGGTTTATAAGCGTTCACAGCTGTGATAGAGAATTCTTACTCTAATGGCATTAAGGAGTATGCGGAGCTAGTAGGTGCACTGTATGGAAATTGGAATAATTTTGCACCAAAGAATCTTGATTTAGACTTGAAAAATAGAACTACTCTACCTTCTCGCCTATCCATTGAGGAATCACCAGTGTTAGAGTTGAAGGCCCTTCCATCTCACTTGTGATGTGCATTTTCAGGGGCCAATAGCTCTTTGCCAGTAATTATTGCAGCTGATCTGATATAGTCAGAAATTGAAGCATTATTGTCAGTATTTCAGAGATTCAAGAGGGCCATTGGATGGTCTATTGTAGATATTATGGGTATTCCGCTTGGTTTGTGTAATCACAAAATACAACTTGAACTGGATTGTGTTCCATCGATTAAACATCAGTGTCAACTAAATCCTACTATACAGGTGTAACACCCCGTATTCAAGTACGTGTATTGGAGTATTCAAGTACGTGTATTGGTCTTATTTATATGGAATTAATTTTTTATTTTATTTATACCGGAATTTGCCCGTCAATTGTTCCATGCAAAGGTTATTGAATAATCTTTCCAACGATATAAAGATTTCTTAAAATGGAAAGGTTTTGGATATAATCGAGCATGTTCAAAACTATAAAACGGTGGCCGAGATATTTGGGAATGGTAAATGTATAGGAAATATTCATGCACACAAACTACTGAGGCCAGCCGAATTTTTGGGTCAACTTTAAACGATCATAAGTCTCTTAATATAATGAACTGGGAGAGATGCAACCTATGAAAATAAATATCTTTGAGTCTTCTTTCCAATGCAATTGGTTTCATCCAAATCCAACGTTTGAGTAAGGACTTGTACTCGTTTTACTTCAGCCTATCAAAACAGATTTTTAGGGTCAATTTCAAATGACCATATATCCTCGTACAGGATGAACTGGGTGGCCTAATTTATATGAAATGAAAGCCATTTGAATTATCCTTCCAATGATACCAATTTCACCCAAATCCGATATCGAAGCAAAGAGTTATGGTTGATCTACTTTAGCTTATCAAAACAATCCACCAAAGGATAGATTTGACGTTATTTAAATTTTAAAGGCATTTTGGTCATTTCCTATTATATTATGGATGGGAATGTGTATATATACATGTATATGAGTTCAAAAACTCATTTTCATCAACAATCATTGAGAAAGAACAAACCCTAGCAAAATTTGACCTTTAAATTACTTTTGATTCGACCGTAGAAATTCCAAAGTAATCAGATAACTACGTTTGTCATCTCGAGAGCTTCGAACGACACCTATTATTTGTACAAACAGGATTGCATAATCAAGAGGTGAATTCTAAGGTATGAATATTGTTTGCCTTTTTTCTTTTCCATATGTATATGTGTGATAGAGGATTATATGTATTGGTTGTTATTGAAAGGTGATGAAAACAGGGTTATGGACTATTTTGCATTGTTTGGTTGCATTGAATTGTGGAAGGTGGATATTGTAATTGAGTTATGGAAGGTGTATATGGTGATATACTATTGAATTGATGATTATTTATGTCTATGGCTCAATTTGGTTGAATGGATTGGTTGGAAGGATAAATGAATCCAAACTTGATATTGGAGGATATTGTATGAATATGAATGGAATGTGAATTTAATTAGAGTATAAGAGGGTTAAAGTTACACCCTTTATGGTGCAATCAAGGCTTACTACTTAACCACTATTTTGGTGAATTCAAATAATTGAATGGTGACGTTTGGTCGCTAATACTAGATTGCTATATATGTTCAATGTAGATAAGAAATCCGAAAAAATGGGAAGTCTATTTGGGACTAGTATTGAAGGTTGACAGTCAGGTATATAAAGCATACTCTATACCATATCTTTGGCATGAAAGTGAACAATTGTTCTATTAAGAAAG
>NW_025845575.1:241-1465 GCF_002878395.1 Capsicum annuum | reverse complement strand
AAAAAAACATAATAACTGCCGTAAAAGAAAATCTAATATATCAAAAATTCAAATTTATAATAAGTGCAAATTATTCAGTAGCGGTAATAGATAAAAATATAGATAAATCACTAGTATTATATTAGAAAATATCAAGAATAGAATTAATCCCAGGAATAAAATATTTACAGCAAGATGCAAAAATTTATATGTTTTACAACAAAACATAAGGTAACAGGAAAAAATAAGATTAACAAAATACGAATAGAAAGCCCATTCGAACAAATTGTAAAAACAATAGATTATAATGATTATAGCTATAGAGACATAGATATAGAAGAAAATTTAGAAATAGTGAATGATAGAATAAGTACAACGAAAAGAATAGCTGATGAAAAATCAGAATCATCAAGCTCATAAAAAAAAACAAGTTATGAAATAAATTCAACTAGTAATTTAAACCAATATTATATAACAGGAAAAATAAATGAAAAGAATATTTAATACTCTTAAATACAGGACAAGAAGAAAATTATATAGCAAAATATCTAGTAAAAAATGAAGAAATAAAAACTGATAATGATATGTGCTCAGATCTACCAAGAAGTTTAATAAATAGTAAAAATATAGCAGAAAAAGAAATAATAATAGGAATTAGAAAAATAAAAATAGAATTTGAAGTAAAGGAAGAAATGCAAAAAGCAGATATAATATTAAGAATAAAATAGCTAGAACAAGTAAAACCATATAATATAGAACATACACAATTAACCTTAACATATAACAAAGAGAAATTATTCTTAAGAAGAGCCCTAACATAAAATGAAAATATATGTATTAATGAAGATAGTAGTAGAAGGATGTTACAGTAGATATTATACGCCCATGATAGATACAGGAGCAAAAGCTAATTTATGTAGATATAATTGCTTACCAGAAAGTAAATGGGATAAATTAAAAACACCAATAATAGTTAAAGGATTTAATAATGAAGGAAGTTTAATTACTTATAAAGCTAGGAATGTAAAAATACAAGTATGTGATAAGATATTAGCAATAGAAGAAATTTATAATTATGAACTAACATCAAAAGATATACTTTTAGGAATGCCATTTTTAGATACCCACATATAATAACTAGAACAGACTGGTGGTTTACAACACCATGTAAACAGAAAGTGAGAGCAAAAAGAGTTAATAATAAAATAAGAAAGAAAACTGATTGGATAAAAGGAAGTGAAAAAA
>NW_025845575.1:0-141 GCF_002878395.1 Capsicum annuum | reverse complement strand
AATAGAATTAGTAGTATTTTCGATAAATAAAACAGAAATAACTATATTTTTAATAAATAAGATAGAAATAATTAAGAAAAAATTAGAACAATTTTATAGTGAAGATCCATTAAAAGGATGGGAAAAACATAAAACTACTAT
>NW_025845574.1:369-2539 GCF_002878395.1 Capsicum annuum | reverse complement strand
GAAAAGGAGATGACGGCCATCATCCATTGCCTAAGAACATGGCGTCATTATTTGTTGGGAGCTCATTTTATCGTCAAGACGGATAATGTAGCGACCAGCTACTTCCAATCACAAAAGAAACTATCGCCAAAGCAGGCTCGATGGAAAGACTTCTTGGCGGAGTTTGATTACTCATTGGAGTATAAACCGGGAAAGGCAAACATTGTGGCCGATGCATTAAGCCGCAAGGTTGTTTTGGCGGCACTGTTGAGCACAACCAGCTGTGGTGTGCTGGATACCATCAAGGAAGGGATGAAACATGATCCCGTTGCCAAGCAACTTCTCGATTTGGCACGCAAAGGCAAGACCCAAAAGTTTTGGGAAGAGGACGGACTGTTGTACACCACCGGAAGGCGAGTGTATGTGCCTAGATGGAAAAACCTTAGGCGCTTGTTGATCAAGGAGGGCCATGACACGACATGGGCTGGTCATCCGGGACAGAAATGCACCATGGCTTTTGTTAGAAGCAGCTTATTATTGGCCTCGCATGAGAGACGACATTGAGGTATACGTTCGCACTTGCCTTGTTTGCCAACAAGACAAGGTGGAACACAGGGCGCCCGGTGGATTACTTGAGCCGCTGCCCACCGCAGAGAAACCATGGGACAGTGTCACCATTAATTTTATCACATGTTTGCCTAACTCGGAGGGTTACGGAATAATCATGGTTGTCGTTGATCGCTTCTCCAAATATGCAACATTCTCAGCCGCCACGTCGAATTGCAAAGCCAAGGAGGCAGCCCGATTGTTTCTCAAAGACGTAGTTAAACTTTGGGGTGTGCCCAGGCACATCATCAGTGATCGAGACCCGCGATTCACTGGAGCTTTTGGAAGGAGCTATTCAGTTTGTTGGGGTTGGAACTGCACTTTTCAACCAGTTTCCATCCCCAAACCGACGGATAAACGGAGCGAGTAAATGGGTTACTCGAGTGCTACTTGAGGCACTTTGTTAGTGCCAATCAAAGGGACTGGTCACGGTTGCTCGACACGGCCCAATTCTCATACAATTTGCAACGGAGTGAGGCAACAGGTCGTAGTCCATTCGAGCTTGCAACGAGGCAGCAACCAAACACTCCACAATCCTTACCGGTTAACGCCGGAATGAGGAATCCGGGTGCTTATCATATGGCAAAGGCTTGGGAGGAACAAGTCGATATGGCAAGGTCGTATCTTGATAAGGCAACCCGCAAAATGAAGAAATTCGCTGACCGCAGCCGTCGTCCAGTCCACTACCGAATTGAATACAAAGGGATGGTCAAGCTCAATCCGAGGCAATTCAAGTCGTTGAGGAGCGTCAATCAAAGTTTGATCCGAAGGTACGAGGGTCCGTTCGAGATTGTTGCCAAGGTTGGCAAAATTTCATATAAGCTGGACATGCCATCGCATTTAAAGATTTATCCCGTCTTCCATACAAGCAAATTAAAACTGTATTTCAAAGACAAGGAAGACGTGGAGCGGGGTAAGTCTAGTCGGGCCCAAATCTTCATGACGTCCGCTGCCACGGATAAGCAAGTTGAGGACATAATTGATCATTAATTGTTTCGAGGGAAAGGTTGGGGCAATTCAAGTGCCCAATTCTTAGTCCATTGGAAGGGGCAATCGCCCGAGGAGGCATCGTGGGAAAAATACGAGGACTTGTGGCCATTCAAGGAAAAAGTCCACAAATATTTGCAGCTATGTGGCGCCGCAGTCGTCGCCAAATCAGGTGGGGGAGACTGTGACGCCCCGCGTCACTACCCATTAAATTCATCCCGTTTTGGGCACAATTCCGAGCGTTTCGGGTACATTTCGGAGCCCGACGGGGCTCCCACAACGTCTCGTGACAAGGCCAACGTGGGGGCATCTTTGGGAGGTCAAAATACAAGCTCGGGTCAACATGTATGGGGCTTTGGAGCCTTGACCAGCTGGGCAGAAACTGCACAATAAAAACAGCTTACTAGACAAGGGCCTTTCCACTAGTTCATGGATTGCATGCCCAAATGGGGTAATGTTGACTAGCATTTATTGTATCCCTTGACTAAGGGGCATTATATATACCTTGTAAGGCCCTCTTGGGCAGATCAGATACTTGTTTTTACTCAAGCAATATAATCAAAAAATTGGCTCTTCGGGCCTCCCAAACCGAGTGTCT
>NW_025845574.1:0-269 GCF_002878395.1 Capsicum annuum | reverse complement strand
ACTAGACAAGGGCCTTTCCACTAGTTCATGGATTGCATGCCCAAATGGGGTAATGTTGACTAGCATTTATTGTATCCCTTGACTAAGGGGCATTATATATACCTTGTAAGGCCCTCTTGGGCAGATCAGATACTTGTTTTTACTCAAGCAATATAATCAGAAAATTGGCTCTTCGGGCCTCCCAAACCGAGTGTCTTCTTTACTATTTTCCTTACGAGTTTATGTGAGTGTTCAAAGGTTCTTGGGGACGGATTTGGAGCTAGTTTAGG
>NW_025845573.1:399-2766 GCF_002878395.1 Capsicum annuum | reverse complement strand
TAATAAACGCAGCCAGATTGGTGCTGATTTTTCCTCCTATCTTTGGAAATACCATGATTCCCAAAAAAGCCACTATGAATGCTTCAGAACTGTGCTTTTTCTAGGTTCGGTAGCAGCCCCCGTTGTTAAGTTCTGATTTAAACAACTCGAATCCCCTTTCCTGACCATATCTTTCGTATAAAAATCCTAGACGAACCCATCCATTTTCTAGGCAGCCTCCTATGTTCTTCTCTTTTATGTGCAATAGCTTGAAAAATCTTTCGGAAGTGACATGCTTCGGTATCATGGGTTCTCCTCGGTGAAGGTTCTTTCCCTTTCCAATAAATGCTTCTATTTCCTCCAGTGTGGGAGTAAGCTCAAAGTCGGAGAATCGGAATACGTTGTTTGAAGGATCCCAAAACTGTACCAAAGATTCTATCACGTCTCTTCGTGGTTCAACACTCAACAGACTCCTTAAAAATCCAAGTGTTTATGTACTTCTTCCTGTCCATTGTCAGTCATATTGTTATACCATATCCGCATTAGCTTTGGAACTTTATCCAACACTATGAAATGGGGTACTTCATCATCCCTCGACTTCTTGTCACTCCTTCCGACTGAGTTCATATTGCCCTATAGGATAATAATGGCAAATAAGAATTCTATTTTAAACATCCTAAAACAAGACAAAAATAATTTTCGAAAGAAGTTGATGGAACGACATGGAATAAGATTTCAAAACGCATGAGAGAACAATAACTGACAAAACAGGAAGTATCCAAGTCTTCTAAAACATACTAGAGTAGAGACAATAATTTGATGACGTTTGAACCAGATATATCAGAAATAATTAAATTATTAAAACAAAATAGTGGAACAAATTATTTAACAAAATTTTAATTGTGTTTGACAAAAATGGGCTCTATGATATTCCTAAGAGAGATTTTAAAACCAAAGAAAATGGACATAACGAGACCACGGCGTTAAAATCACTTAATCTTTTCAGAAAAGTTCTAGGTAAAAATATTATATATTTTCCAAAATAAACCCTTAAAAAAATTTTATTTAACCCTTTTTTTTTAATCAATTAATTCACTTAAAAACTGGTCCACATTCGATATGGCATTTCCTATAATGCAACAAGTAGCACATAAAATGTACATGATGATCTCAAAAGGTGACACCTGTCCTAGACGGACCCGAACCCCGTGTCGAGCCCCACTAAGTCAAATATGCACGTGATACCAATAAAATGCAGTCTATTAGGGATAGCCATGTCTAAGTTTCAGTTATGCTAGGTTCAACCGGGTGGAGTTAGGTATCTAGACTGGCTGTAAAACGAGCGGACAACTCGAGTCGGCAAGAGACAGCTTTACTGGTAGCAGGGCTTTCCGGCCTCACTATTGGTCCCTTTCCGTCCTAAATCATGGGTGACTACAGAATCCTTCCCAGGAGCATTGCCGTATCTCTGGTATCTCAAGCTCGGGAGGGTATACCGCATCTCCGAATATACAGTATCTCAGAAGACTCAGATGGGTGCGCGAGAGAAGACAGTTTATATTGCAATTCAAATAATATCAAAGCGATAAACATGTAGGCAAAGAACACATTTAGGCCAACAATATACAATATCAAAATTAAATAAAGCCAATTAAGTCAATATAAAAGCTCGAATTCTGCCTCCCCAGCAGAGTCACCATCTGTCACACCCCCTGTTTTTCACCGCATCCGACCTCGCTAGGGAGTTGGTTTTAGAGAAAATGGGTTTTTCGCATTAAAGTGACGTTTTGAAAAAGGATTATTTTATTTACGGAGTCGCCACTTGGAATTGAGTTTGGGTGTTCCAAGTCACTTTATTGAATCCCTATTCAAAAGGAAATGACTCTTTATTTTTTTATTTTTGGTCTGCGAACTAGGAATTCGGATAAGGAATTCTGTTGACCGAGGGGAAGGTGTTAGGCACCCCTCGAGTCCTGTGGTTCTAGCACGGTCGCTTTTATTAACTCATCCTGACTTAAATTATTTTTACAAATGATGTTAGTAGGCCCTAAAATCGCTAATTTTAATGTACTAAAATTATTTAAAACTCTTGTATTAAATCGGTGAAAAAATAATTTTATAAATATTTATCAAAGTTCATTATTGCATCCTTGAATTTTTAAATGTCTCAGAAAGATGCGTACGCTGCATTCTTAATTAAGACGAATATTTTAAACATGCCTAAAATTTGTTTGATGTTAAAAACATTTATTTATTTTTGGTAAACTCGTGATAATTTTATATATGAGAAACGCTATTTATTCTTAACAGTAAGCTAAAGTAATATTTATTTAAAGCGATCGATTAAATTAATTAATTAATTCTATAAATAATTATTAAACTTTATTA
>NW_025845573.1:0-299 GCF_002878395.1 Capsicum annuum | reverse complement strand
TGTCCCTATTATACTAAATTTAAATTTATTCTCTTTAAATTGATATAAACACAAATCACCCATTACAAGACAAATTAAACACAAAAATCTCAGTAAGCTGATTTGAATACGAATTCACGAAGAAAATAAATATCTCAAATTAACGATGAAGCTTAAATAAAATACGAATGCGGACATAATTTAATAACAGTTCCTGCCTACAATATTTTTTTTTTGTAATTCAGTGGGCCCTTAACTATAACATACCAATATTTATTTTCCCCAACTTATTTTTCTATTCTTTTTGTTATCAACATTCT
>NW_025845572.1:170-2491 GCF_002878395.1 Capsicum annuum | reverse complement strand
TCAACTAACAAAGGCACCAACGAAACTAATTCACTATTAAAGTCACCGGCACTTAAGCATTTCCAACAAATAAAGTAACCAACAACATCACCTTCTAAACAAAAGTTCACTTTTAAAGTCACCAAAACTTAAGCATTTTCAACTAATAAAGTCACCAACCACATCACCTCCTAAACACTAATTTACTATTAAAGTCACCAATACTTAAGCATTTTCAACAAATAAAGGCACCAACAACATCACCTTCTAAACACTAGTTCCCTCTTAAAGTCACCAAAACTTAAGCTTTTTCAACTAACAAAGACACCAACGAAACTAATTCACTATTGAAGTCACCGGCACTTAAGCATTTTCAACAAATAAAGTAAACAGTAACAACACCTTCTAAATAAAAGTTCACTTTTAAAGTCACCGTCACTTAAGCATTTTCAACTAATAAAGTAACCAACAACATCACCTTCTAAACAAAAGTTCACTATAAAAGTCACCGGCACTTAAACATTTTCAATAAAGAAAGGCACCAACAACATCACCTCCTAAACATTAGTTCACTATTAAAGTCACCAAAACTTAAGCTTTTTCAACTAACAAAGGCGCCAACGAAACTAATTCACTGTTACAGTCACCAAAACTTAAGCATTTTCAACAAATAAAGTCACCAACCACATCACCTTAAGCATTTTCATCAAATAAAGTCACTAACAACATCACGTTCTAAATACTAGTTCTCTATTAAAGTCACCAAAACTTAAGCTTTTTCAAGTAACAAAGGCACCAACGAAACTAATTCACTATTAAACTCACCGGCCCTTAAGTATTTTCAAAAAATAAAGTAACCAACAACATCACCTTCTAAACAAAAGTTCACTTTCAAAGTCATCGGCACTTAAGCATTTTCAACAAATAAAGTAACCAACAATATCACCTTCTAAACAAAAGTTCACATTTAAAGTCACCAAAACTTAAGTATTTTCAACTTATAAAGTCACCAACCACATCACCTCCTAAACACTAATTCACTATTAAAGTCACCAAAACTTAAGCTTTTTCAACAAATAAAGTCATCAACAACATCACCTTCTAAACAGTAGTTCACTATTAAAATCACCAAAACCTAAGCTTTTTCAACTAACAAAGGCACCAACGAAAAAATTCACTCTTAAAGTCGCCGGCACTTAAACATTTTCAACAAATAAAGTAACCAACAATATCACCTTCAAAACAAAAGTTCACTTTTAAAGTCACCGGCATTTATGCATTTTCATCAAATAAAGTAACCAACAACATCACCTTCTAAACAAAAGTTCACTATTAAAGTCACCGTCACTTAAGCATTTTCAACAAATAAAGTCACCAACAACATCACCTCATAAACACTAGTTCACTATTAAAGTCACAAAAACTTAAGCTTTTTCAACTAACAAAATCACCAACGAAACTAATTCACTATTAAGTCACCAAAATTTAATCATTTTCAACAAATAAAGTCACCAACAACATCACTTTCTAAATACTAATTCACTTTTAAAGTCACCGGTACTTAAGCATTTTAAGCAAATAAAGTAACCATCAACATCACCTTCTAAACAAAAGTTCACTTTTAAATTCACCGGCACTTAAGCATTTTCAACGAATAAAGTAACTAACAACATCACCTTCTAAACAAAAGTTCACTATTAAAGTCACCGTCACTTAAGCATTTTCAACAAATAAAGTAACCAAAAACATCACCTTCTAAACAAAAGTTTACATTTAAGGTCACCAAAATTTAAGTATTTTCAACTAATAAAGTCACCAACCACATCACTTCCTAAACGCTAATTCGCTATTAAAGTCACCAAAACTTTAGCATTTTCAACAAATAAAGTCACCAACAACATCACCTTCTAAACACTAGTTCACTTTTAAAGTCACTAAAACTTAAGCTTTTTCAACTAACGAAGGCATCAATTAAACTAATTCACTATTAAAGTCACCGGCACTTAAGCATTTTCAACAAATAATGTAACCAACAACATCACCTTCTAAACAAAAATTCACTTTTAAAGTCACCGAAACTTAAGCATTTTCAACTAATAAAGTCACCAACCATATCACCTCCTTAACACTAATTCACTATTAAAGTCACCAAATCTTAAGCATTTTCAACTAATAAAGTCACCAACAACATCACCTTCTAAACACTAGTTCACTATTAAAGTCACCAAAACTTAAGCTTTTTCAACTAACAAAGTCACCAACGAAACTAATTCACAATTAAAGTCACCGGCACTTAAGCATTTTCAACAAATAAAGTAACCAACAACATCACCTTCTAAACA
>NW_025845572.1:0-70 GCF_002878395.1 Capsicum annuum | reverse complement strand
AAGCATTTTCAACTAATAAAGTCACCAACAACATCACCTTCTAAACACTAGTTCACTATTAAAGTCACCA
>NW_025845571.1:0-16379 GCF_002878395.1 Capsicum annuum | reverse complement strand
ACGACGTGGCTATATTGGTTACTCAGACTTCACCAAAAGGCCCATGGGTTGCCTCCTATACAACGCTTGATTTAACGTTGCGGCATGATGCGGGTATTTTGACTACTAAAAATTCATCAAAATACCTATAGGAATATTCTCCAGGGTCATCAATACAGTCAATTACTGATATTACTCTCATATCGGTTGGTTTCTTCATTGTCTTTCAAATGTTGAATGTCTCCTTCTCACTGTTGACTTAGAATTTTAGCTCACCCCTTTCCATGTCAACCATGGCTCTGCCTATGGCCATGAATGGTATTCCCAAAATAATGAGTATCTCGGTGTCAACCTCACAGTCCAAGATGATAAAGTCAGTCGGAAAGATAAATTTTTCCACTCTCACATCACATCCAACGAGATTCCCATAGGCTTCTTCATTATTCTGTTAGCTATCAATAGCTGCATCAAAGTCGGTTTTGGAGGGTTCAAGCCCAATTTCTTGAATATGGATAGTGACATCAAATTAATGCTTGCCCCTAAATTACAAAAGGCTCGGGCAAATCTAGATGTCCCAATAGTGCATGGTATAGTGAACGCTCTAGGATCAGCTTTTTTCTACACCAAGGACCTAGTCGTGACTGCACTGCAGTGGTGCACACCACCAACATGCTCAAAAGTTGCTCTTTCCTTCTTTGTGACCAACTATTTCATGAACCTGGCATATCCAGGCATCTGCTCTAACGCCTCAAGAAGAAGTATGTTCAAGATCAGTTATTTCAGTATCTCAATAAACCGGTTGAACTTACCTTTTTCTTTCTTTTTCCTCAGTCGCTGAGAAAAAGGTGAAGGTGGTCTCAGAATCTGTCAGACTTCTGGATCTATGATCGGACCCTTACCTTTATCTTCAGCAGTTGTACCTGTATCACCTATTACCTTCTAAGAATTAACAGCAGGTGTCTCATCATCAATAACTTTTGTAGTAGGCAGTGGAGGATCCATAGTAGTGATACCACTCCTTGTGGTAATAGCAAGTACATGACCACCGTTTCTTAAATTTTGCACTGTATTACTAGAAAGGGTACCTGGATACCTCTGGTTTTTTATGGCTGACATCTGCCCAAACTGGGGCTCCAAATATTTAATAGCAGTGGCATGTGACTTGACCTTCTGGGTCGATCCTGAAATATCATCCTTAATCTCCGTAAATTTGGTCTCTTGATTTTCCTGACCCTTCACCAATTTAGCCAACATCTCCTTTATTTTGGATCCTGCATTGCATCTACCAGCTGGACTGTACATATCTCCCTTCTCTCTGTAGTCATCCTTATTTCTCCAGGCACCATCTCGCTCTCCGCTACAGTCTCTTTATCTATCATAATAGTTTTGACCTTGGTTGCTTTTCCCTTGGGCTCAAAAACCCACCATCTGATGATCCAGATAATTAGCTTCCTCTTCCAATTCTGACTCATATACTTTAGAACCTGTCCCCTGTGCTGCTACTGCATTCACTTTCTCAGAACTAGCCGCTGTAAACTGCTTTGCTAGTACCCCTAAATCAGTCCTTAGTAAAGCAATTTCTTGTGCTACTGGATCATCAACTGCTTTCTGGTCACATGAGGCACCAATAACATAAGTACCAGATCCCCTCTCAGCCTCCCGAGTTTTTCACCCTCAGTTAGTGAGCGAGATTTGATCTAACATCTGTGAAGCTGCTGACGAGTCCAAATTGTATAAGATTTTATTGCTCATACTCTGTCAAATTCTAATATAGTTTAAGACATTGTCCCACAAAGATTGAAGAATTTATGCTACAAACTTATGGTATTTTAACTACTATTTGAGAATCAAATTAATAAAAAAAAGAGCAATTTCTTAAGTTTGAAAATAAAGTATGTAAAGAAATTATGTTTAAAAGATTATCTTGGAGAGGAATTTGGGGGTTTTTGAATTCACTTGGTATGTTTATTATAATAAAATTATTATTTTAGTAATTTCTACAAAATTGTAGAATAACTTTCTAGAATTGATTTATGTGTTTATGGGGAATAATGACCCCTTGCGAGTAATCTTTAAATCAATAAACTTACGTGAGACAATTTCTCCACGAGGATACAGATTGAAAGAAATAAGATAAAGACCCCTTAAATCAACAAACTTATTTGAGTCAAATCCCTCCGCAAGGATACGAATTGAGACAACTAAGATAGAGATTATTTAAATCTAAGAAATAGTTCAAAATAATCCTTCCGTGAGGATAAGGATCAAAAGAAGCAATTTCAAATATTTGAAATAACAAGTGACTAAAAATTATTATTACTTCTATTTTATGAAATACTAATAGTATATTTAGTTTTCTTCCTTGTGGGAAGTACAACTTAATATAACTATAACTATAATATAAAATATCAAGTAACACTAATTTTTAGTACAGGTATTTCAACACGGAGTATTTAGCTTTTAAATAAAGTCAAAGCTTGAAAAAACTAAAATAAGATTTATATTATAATATTATACCAAGTTTCTTCAGCGCTCCCAACACAAAGAGATCACTCCATTATGTAAGTAGAAAAAAAAAACTTAAATTTAAGAAACTAGATATATGAAAAAAAACTCGAAGAAATATTTATTACATGAGACCAACACTTTATTTTTGCTAATTGATGGATGATTAATAATCAAAGAAATGTCTCTATTTATAAAAAATTATAATGTTGAACCAACGAATGCATTCTTTGAAGTGGTGGTTGAAACCGTCAACTTGTAACTTCTTCTTCAAACCTTCACTTGTTTCATTCCTTCACTTGACGGGTGTAAGTAAGCTTTGAAGTGGTGGTTGTTACCGTCAACTTGTAACTTCTTCTTCAAACCTTCACTTGTTTCTTTAATAATTTATTTCTTCTCTTGTATTCTTCTTGTACTTTTTTTCCTGTATAATTCGTCAGAAAATATGCGATGATAGAATATAATTATTCATATTTTATTTAAAAATATAATTTTTATATACTAAATTATATGAATAATTTATATCCATCAAATTCCCCCATACTTGAAATTTTGCTCGTCCTCGAGGAAAAAGAAGATTTTTAAAGATTTTAAAATTCATGATTTTTGTAGGGTAGAAAATTTATGCAAAATAAATTTCTTTCATAATGCTAAATTTAATTAATCTTTCTAAATTCACCAAATGTTTACCTTATTCTGAATTTTGCTCTGAGCAGAAAGAACTTGCTTTCTTCTTCTCTCCAATCCTTCAGAATTGATAGGTTTATGATTACTTATTCAGTGAGTATCATAGTTTTGTCCATAGACTTGATCCTTATGTTTGTCTCCACTAATATAGATTCAACACTTTTTTTTGAAATCATTTTAGGACTTTATAGGCTTGTAATGTTGGGCTTCAGGCTGGTAGGATAAGAATATTTTTATAGTGACTTTTCTTTTTTTCTTTTAACTTGGGACAGTTCCTTTCTCTCATTCTCATTCCTTTTTCTTGTCTCTCTTTCTTTCTTTTTTTTATTTGAAAAGACTTGAACTATTTTTTTAATTTTCATTTCTCTTTCTTTTGCCATTTCTTAAAGAAAATTTTATTTCAAAATTTTATTTTTTCATCTATTGAATACTGTCCATTTATAGTTGAAGTGAATATATGTGTATATTTGAACTTACATATATTTTCTAAGAATTAAAGTGTTAGGAAAAAAAGATTAGGGCTCAAATAAATGTTCTAAAAAGGAAAAATATGTAGGCGTGGATAGAAATAGAGATTAAAATTTGGTATCAAAGAAGGCCTAATATCATTTTTCAGAAATAAGTATCATCTATTATTTTACCTTGAGAAACATTAAGACCAGTTCTAGCCAAATTTTTTGATTCCTCCTGTTTAGTGATCATAACTCTTCTCAATTCACAAGATTTTTGAGTTGCAGATGCTTGCCTTTTCCTTCACAAAATAAAAAATAAAAAATTATGAAAATCATATGGTGAGAATAGAAAGAAATAATCTTGACCATAATGTAAAAAAAAAATATTTTGTTAATTTAAAACCTATAATGCAATCATGTTTAAAGAGAAATATATAAAATATTTTTGGCTTTCAAATTTACAACTGCAGAAGAAAGCTTGAAAGAAACTGCAGTCATACACCTTATATTTATTATCAATATATATATATATATATATATATATAAATTATATTCCTCAGTGTCGATGTGATTGTTGCTTCTATAGAGCTTCACTGTGCCTTTCTACAATAGAAATATGATTATATGAGTAAAAATAATTAAAATAATAATAATAATAAGTAATGATAAATAAAGATTTAATTGTAATACCCCGATTATTTCTTAAGCCTAAATCTGTCTTTTGAGTGGATATGTACGACTTTCAAAGTGATTTATGTTTAAACCATGTTGTATTTCTCTAATTTCTACTTTTTGTCATATAGAGTATTGAATAAGTTTTTCATTTATACCAATTTCATTGAAATCCGACTTTGAATGAGGGAGTTATAGCCGTTTTACTCAGCGATATCGGATCGCCCAGGTCTGACGGTCGATCAAGCGGACCGTCAGGTCCTTGGTGGACCGTCAAGTGTCCCGTCAGGCCAAAGAAGTGACCCCTCTTCCTGGTCACCGTGTGATGGCCAAGATGGTGGACCGTCAAAAAGTTAACGAACCGTCAAGGGGTCCGTCAGGTCAAGACAGAATGTCTCGTTTCTGGCCCTCGAGTGACGGACGACTTGGTGGACCGTCAGTTTCCTGACGGACTGTCACTTCGACCGTCACGTCGAGGTAGAACGTTCTAGTTTTGGCACTCGAGTGATGGACGATCTGGTGGACCGTCAGATCGACCATCACAGGCCCTAATCAGCGAATTTCAGCTTTTTTTTCAAAGGACATTTTGGTCATTTTCACCCCATATGGTCTTATATATATATCCTAGTAGAGAATAGCCATTCATTTGTCTCCTTTCCTCTTCCAGGAAATATCTAGAAATAAGGGTTTCTTCCAAAACCCAAAAATTCAATCTTCTTCCAAGAAATTCAAGGATCTTCCATAGATTTCTCCAAATTGTCCAAGAATTAAGCTCCCCTAGTCAAAGGAATCAAGGATCTTGCTCAAAAAATGTAAGGAAGAAGTTCCAAACAAGTTTTTACATCTCCAAAATTATAATCCAAGGTATGTGGGGCTTGAACAAGAACACTCCTTTCGTTCTTGTGCCTAAAGATTTACTTTCTATTATTGATTTACATGATTTTGCAAATGGGTTTACACTTAAATTTCTTTATTTATGATTTGTGAGATTTGAGTTGAATAAGTTTGATATTTATGATTATTTCACCATCATGTTTCTTAAATTGAGAATTTATTCTATGAGTTGTATATTGTCATTACGTATTGATGATTTCTAAGCAATTTAAGACAAGTGTCATGAGTTATGCCTTTCCATGAGAAATTTAACTATTGAATATATATTGATATTTGAGATTGAAAGTCAAGAATGAGTCCTATGATATTTCCTTGATGTTTTTGATATTTGAAAATGATTCAAAAAGCAAATATACTTGACGTTGAGAAAGATTGTGTTGAGTTGAGTCGGGTTAGGAATCCAAAAGATGTCTATGATTTGCATATGATATATATATATATATATATATATATATTTTGGTCTTTAAAATAGACCCATGAGTTGATATTGATTAAGGTGGATTTCCTAACGCGTTCTGAGCTGAGTCTGGGAGGAGTATTTAGCACCGACTGGGAAATGTGATATTTCTCCAAAACTACGTGCCACTGTAGGATTGATGTTGATAATTGTGGGCCAGAGGTCAAGTATGGGATTGTGATAATGAGATTGAGGTTGTACTCCCTGGAAAGAGTACAACACCCCCGCCAATGTGGGGTTCTCTCCTTAGGAGGGCAAAACGTTGAACTCCATGCGGCTCACATAGTGTATTTATGTCGATTATAAGAAACTCCCACGTCCATAATGATCTAAGTACCATGAGATACCGAGTCACTCTAAGTCATGAGTCAAAGAGTTTGAGTTGAGTTAAATGATTTATGAGATTTATGAAGCATATGTTATTACTGGAGACTTTCAAAAATAATGTTTTAGATAACTCAAGTGAAGAGAGTTATTATTGTCAGCATGCATGATTTTCTTATACATTTATAATATTATTTAAAATATTGCATCCACCCCCACATACTCAGTACATTCCCAAGTACTGACTCTCATACTCCTTTGTATTCTATATTTCCTCATGATATAGGTTCAGGTGCTCAGTCTCAGCAGCGATAGTGATCATTGAGTACTTTTATCTACATTTCTGCGGTTGGTGAGTCCTCATGGTTCGAGGACCCGTGTCTCCGATTTTGTCTTGTTAATAGATGGTTATTTACTTTCAGTTCAGTATGAGTCAGTTGGAGATCTGTCCCAATGGCTCCTCAGTCCTATGTAGTAGAGGCTTTGTCAAACTAGTATACCAGCGTGTATAGAGATTTCAGTGTTACTTCATATTTTAGTATGTTCATGACATGGTTATTCCTCTTTATCATAGCATGATTTGCGCTATAATGAGTTCTGAAAGTGATGACAGGCTTAGAGGGTTAGCTTGAGGCCACGTATGGCCTTGAGCACCATGTGACGTCTCGGGATAGGTTCTTGGGGCGTTACAAGCTTGGTATCAGAGCTTAAGGTTCAAGGAGTCCTAGGGAGTCTGACAATCTGCGTTACATAGAGTCTTGATCATTGGTGTGTAGCGCGCCACATCTATGAGCAAGAGGCTACGGGACGTTTTAGGAAAAGTTATTTCTTTCTTTCAAGAGTCTATCGTGCCTATGATTGTTTCTCTCTACTGTTAATTCGTGCTCTCTTCTGACAGAAAATGCCTCCTCATAGAGCTCGCAGAAATAACGAACGACCTCAACTAGTTGATCCTTTAGGTGAGACGGTATCCTATGCCAAATTTCGGGCAGCTTTCCAAGCGCTATCCCAAGCGGTCACCACCAACGCCCAAGCCAACACCCAGGCAACTGTTCCACCTCCGCAAGGGAATAATTCTGCTGCAGCCTGGGTTCGTGACTTTATGCGAATGAATCCACCTGAGTTCTTTTGGTTGAAAGTTGGTGAAGACCTGCAAATGTATTTAGATAAAGTGATAAAGATCACTCAAATTATAAACGTGATGAAGGAGGAGAGTGTTAAATTGGCTGCCTATCGAATAAAAGATATTGCTCATGATTGGGTGGAGATGTGGAGGAAGAGTAGAGGGGAGAATGATACTCCTGTGACTTGGCAATTATTCCAAGATGCCTTCTTAGACAGATTCTTCCCCTGGAGCTGAGGGAAGCAAAATTAGAAGAATTTATGAACTTGAGACAGGGCCCCATGATAGTTAAGGAGTATTGCCATAAGTTTAACTAGTTATCTAAGTATGCTCTCAGTATGATAGCTGATTCTAGAAGTTGCATGACTAAGTTCTTGATTGGTGTACCTAGTTATATTGTGAAAGAGTGTAGATCCGCTATGCTTAATAGGGACATGGACCTTTCAAGACTAATAATTTATGCTTAGGAGATTGAAGCGGAAAAGGTGAAGGAGAGAGAGAAAGAGAGAGTAAGAAGGAATAAGAGAATTAGATTAGAGCAACAGGGGTATAGTCAGACTAGATTTTCTAGAGGGATTCGCCCTCAGTTCCAGAGTCGTTCTCTTGTGCCAGCGCCTTCATCAGCCAGTACTCCTACATTCATAATTAGGCCGGAGTAGGGTAATAGGCCTACTATGTCCAGGTCCCAGGATAGTGTAAGTAACAGACCTCGTCCTCTCCCATGTTCGAAGTGCGGTAGAGACCATCTTGGTGAGTGCTTAGTCGGTCAGAGGGGTTGTTTTGGTTGTGGTAAGTAAGGCCACAAGTTTAGATTACCCATATGCTAGATAGGGGAGTCGCGATATTTGTCCTCAGAGTCAGACTATTAGTGCTCCAGCCCCTGTAGTTCGTCCTACTCCCCTTCAGGGTGCCTCATCTAGTACTGCAAGTGGTCAGCGCCAGAATTGCTTTTATGCTATACCACCCCACCAGGAGCAGGAGGATTCACCAAATGTTGTTACTGGTATGCTTCGTGTATTTCATTTTAATGTGTATGTGTTGATGGACCGTGGGTCAAGTCTTTTTTATATGACTCCGTTGGTGGCTGCGAATTTTGAAATCAGTGCTAAAAAGATTTTTGAACCTTTTCTAGTCTCTACACCAGTGGGTGAATCTGTTGTTGCTAAGCAAGTATATAAGAAGTGTCCTATCACTGTTCTTAATAGGGTCATGTTTACAGATTTGATTAAGCTAGACATGGTTGATTTTGATATTATTCTGGGTATGGATTGGCTTCACTCTTGTTATGCGTCTATAGACTATCGTACCCGTGTAGTCAAGTTTCAGTTTCCCAATGAGCCAGTCTTTGAGTGGTCCGAAAATTCTGTATCTCTCAAAAGTAATTTCATATCCTATATTAAAGCTTGGAAATTGATATCTAAGGGTTGTATCGATCATTTAGTCCAAGTTAAGGACACTCAGTCTGAGACTCTAACTATTCAGTCTCTTAGTGTTGTCAATGAGTTTTCTAATATTTTCCTAGAAGATCTCCCAGGGGTACCTCCCGATAGAGAGATAGAATTTGGAATTGATCTTCTCCCTGATACACAGCCTATTTCTATTCTTCCGTATCGTATGGTCCCCGCAGAACTTGAGAAGTTGAAAAAGCAACTCAAAGATCTTCTTGATAAGGGTTTTATATGGCCTAGTATGTCTCTCTGGGGTGCACCCATTCTATTCGTGCAAAATAAAGATGGTTCATTACGCATGTCCATTGATTATCGTCAGCTTAACAAGGTCACAGTCAAGAATAAGAACCCTCTTCCTAGAATTAATGACCTATTTGATCAGGTGCAAGGTGCCAGCTACTTCTCGAAAATAGATTTGAGATTCGGTTATCACTAACTTAAAGTCAGAGAGTGTGATATTCCAAAGATGACTTTCCGCACTCGTTATGGTCATTTTGAATTCTTGGTCATGTCCTTCGGGCTAACGAATGCCCTAACAGCTTTTATGGACCTCATGAATTGGGTGTTTAGACTGTACCTAATATGTTCGTTATTGTGTTTATAGATGATATCCTTGTATATTCCCAAAGTGAAAACGACCATGCAGATTATCTTCAAATTGTCTTACAGACCCTTAGGGATCGACAGTTATTTGCCAAATTTAGCAAGTGTGAATTTTGGCTTAGGTCAGTTGCCTTTCTGGGTCATATTGTCTCTTTTGAAGGTATTAGAGTTAATCCTCAAAAGGTAGAAGCTGTGAAGAATTGTCCTAGACATATTTCCCCATCTGATATTAGGAGTTTCATGGGTCTAGCTGGCTACTATCATCGTTTTGTCGAAGGTTTCTCTTCCATTGTTGTTCCTTTGACCCAGTTGACCCAAAAAAAGGTTAAATTCCAGTGGTCAGATTCTTGCAAGAAGAGTTTTCAGGAGTTGAAGACTCGACTCACTTCAGCCCCTATGATGACCCTGCCTAATGGTGTAGATGATTTTGTGGTATATTGTGATACTTCCAGAATTGGTTTGGGTTACGTGTTAATGCAGAAGGGTAAGGTTATAACCTATGCCTCCAAGCAGTTGAAACCTTATGAAAAGAATTATCCGACCCATGACCTCGAGTTAGCTGCAATGGTTTTTGCTTTGAAAATCTGGAGACACTATTTGTACGGTGTTTATGTTAATTTCTTTACGGATCACAAGAGTTTACGGTATGTGTTCACTCAGAGAGAGTTGAATCTTCAGCAGAGGTAATGGTTAGAATTACTGAAGGACTATGATATGAGTGTGTTGTATCACCCGAGCATGGCTAATGTAGTGGCAGATGCCCTTAGCAGATCGTCCATGGGTAGTGTAGCACATGTTGAGGAAGATAAGAGGGACTTAGCTCGTGAAGTGCATCGTTTGGCTAGGTTAGGTGTTAGATTGCTTGACTCAGCTGAGGGTAATTTTTGGGTCTAAAGTAGTTCCGAATCTTTCCTAGTTTTAGAAGTAACGGAGAAGCAGGATACGGATTCTCATTTGGTCAAACTGAAAGAATCAGTTAAAGACCAAAAGGTGGAGGTTTTCTCCCAAGGAGGAGATTGTGTATTGAGATTTCAGAATAGATTATGTGTGCCTGATGTTGATGATCTGAGGTAGAGAATTATGGCTGAGGCGCATGGCGCGCTGTATTCTATTCATCTCGGTGCTACCAAGATGTACCGCGATTTACAGGAAATTTATTGGTGGAATGGTATGAAAAAGGATATAGTGAAGTTCAAAAAGTGTGCAACTTGCCAGTAGGTAAAGATAGAGCACCAGAGACCCGGTGACATGATGCAAGAATTTAGCATTCCATCTTGGAAGTGGGAAGTGGTGAACATGGATTTCATGACCGGTTTACCTCTCTCTCATCATCATAATGATTCTATTTGGGTCTTTGTAAACAGGTTGACTAAGTCAACACATTTTCTGCTAGTGCATATATCTTTCACCACGGAGGACTATGCTAAGTTGTATATTTGAGAGTTAGTCAGGTTGCATGGAGTTCCATTGTCTCTCATCTTCGATAGTGGTACTCAGTTTACTTCTCAGTTTTGGAGAGCCTTTCAGAAGGGTCTTGGCACCCAAGTTTATCTTAGCTCCGTTTTTCATCCGCAAACAGATGGTCAGGCTGGGAGGACTATCCAGACTTTGGAGGATATGTTGAGGGCTTGTGTTCTTGATTTCAAAGGAAGTTGGGATGAACATTTGTCGTTGATTGAATTTGCTTACAACAATAGTTTTCATGCTAGCATTAGAATGGCCCCATTTGAAGCTTTGTATGGGAGAAGATGTAGATCGCCCATAGGTTGGTTCGAAGTGGGTAAAGCTGTTGTGATTGGACCTGATGTTGTATTTAAGGCTATGGCGAAAGTTAAGTTAATTCGGGAGAGGTTGAAGACATCCCAGAGTCGTCAGAAGTCGTACGCTGATGTGACAAGAAGAGCTCTTGAGTTTAAAGTTGGTGATATGGTATATTTGAAAATTTTACCCATGAAAGGAGTGAAAAGATTTGGAAAGAAAGGGAAGCTGAGTCCCAGATATATTGGCCCTTATAGAGTTTTGAATCGTGTTGGGAAAGCAGCTTATGAGGTTAAGTTACCTGCAGAATTGTCAGTTGTCCATCTTGTGTTTCATGTTTCTATGCTTAAGAAGCACGTTGGAGACTCTGTTGTTGTTGATCCATCGGAAGGTTGTGATGTTCAGGATAGTCTTTCATATGGTGAAACCCCGGTTAAAATCCTAGATTATCAAGTCCGTAGACTGAGGAACAAGGAAGTTCCCTTGGTTAAAGTTCTATGGCGAAATCAATCATTCGAGGGTGCCACTTGGGAAGCAGAAGTAGATATGCAAGCCGGTTACCCTCATCTTTTCTCCACGATTTCGAATCAAGCTGAAGGTACTATTCCCTTAATTCAGTTTCCTTCTAATCTAATGTATTCAGATATATGGTTATTCTCTCTATGGTTCGTGCATTTGGGGAAGTACTCAAAAGTTTAGAGTAAAGTGAGCCCTTAGATGTGAGTCGTTCCAGCTATACATCCTCATTTTCTCTTGTTCTTGGCCTATCTGGCAACATTCGAGGACGAATGTGTCCAAGGGGGAGATATTGTAATACCTCAATCATTCCTTAAGCCTAAATCCGTCTTTTGAGTGGATATGTATGACTTCCAAAGTGATTGATGTTTAACCCATGTTGTATTTCTCTAATTTCTACTTTTGTCATGTAGAGTATTGAACAAGCTTTCTGTCGATACCAATTCAGACGAGGGAGTTATAGCCGTTTTACTCAACGATATCGGATAGCCCAGGTCTGACGGTCGACCTGGCAGACCGTCAGGTTCTTGGTGGACCGTCAAGTGTCCCATCAAGCCAAGGCAGTGGCCCCTCTTCCTGGTCACCGTGTGACGGCCAAGATGGTGGACCGTCAAAAAGTTGATGGACCGTCAAGGGGTTCGTCAGGTCTAGACAAAATGTCTTGTTTCTGGTCCTCGAGTGATGGACGACTTGGTGGACCATCAGTTTCCTGACGGACTGTCACTTCGACCATCACGTCGAGGTAGAACATTCTAGTTTTAGCACTCGAGTGACGGACGATCTGGTGGATCGTCAGAAGACTTGATGGATCGTCAGATCGACCGTCACAGGCCCCGATCAGCGAATTTCAGCTTTTTTTCCAAAAGGCATTTTGGTCATTTGTACCCCATATGGTCTTATATATATCCTAGTAGAGAATAGCCATTCATTTATCTCCTTTCCTCTTCCAAGAAACATCTAGAAATTAGGGTTTCTTCAAAAACCCAAAAATTCAATCTTTTTCCAAGAAATTCAAGATTCTTCCATAGATTTCTCCAAGTTGTCCAAGAATTAAGCTCCCTTAGTCAAAGGCATCAAGGATCTTAGCTCAAAAATGTAAGGAATAAGTTCCAAACAAGTTTCTACATCTCCAAAATTATAATCCAAGGTATGTGGGGCTTGAACAAGAACACTCCTTTCGTTCTTGTGCCTAAAGATTTACTTTCTATTATTGATTTACATGATTTTGCAAATGGGTTTACACCCAAATTTCTTTATTTATGATTTATGAGATTTGAGTTGAATAAGTTTGATATTTATGATTATTTCACCATCATGTTTCTTAAATTGAGAATTTATTCCATAAATTGTATATTGTCATTACGTATTGATGGTTTCTAAGCAATTTAAGACAAGTGTCATGAGTTATGCCTTTCCATGAGAAATTTAACTATTGAATATATATTGATATTTGAGATTGAAAGTCAAGAATGAGTCCTATGATGTTTTCTTGAAGTTTTTGATATTTGAAAATGATTTGAAAAGCAAATGTACTTGACGTTGAGAAAGATTATGTTGAGTTGAGTCGGGTTAGGAATCCACAAGATGTCTATGATTTGCAGATGATATATATATATATATATATATATATATGTTTTGGTCTTTAAAATAGACCCATGAGTTGATATTGATTAAGGTGGATTTCCTAATGCGTTCTGAGCTGAGTCTGGGAGGAGTATTTAGCACCAAGCAGGAAATGTGGTATTTTCCTGAAACTACGTGCCACCTAGGATTGAGTTGATAATTGTGGGCCAGAGGCCGAGTATGGGATTGTGATAATGAGATTGAGGTTGTACTCCCTGGCAAGAGTACAACACCCCCACCAATGTTTGGTTCTCTCCTTAGGAGGGCAAAATGTTAGACTCCGTGCTGCTCACATTGTGTAGTTATGTCGGTTATAAGAAACTCCCACGTCCATAATGATCTAAGTACCATGAGATACCGAGTCACTCTAAGCCATAACTCAAAGAGTTTGAGTTGAGTTAAATGATTTGTGAGATATATGAAGCATATGTTATTACTGATGACTTTCGGAAATGATGTTTTAGATAATTCAATCGAAGAGAGTTATTATTGTCAGCATGCATGATTATCATATACATTTATGATATTATTTAAAATGTCGCATCCACCCCCACATACTCAGTATATTCCCAAGTATTGACTCTCATACTCCTTTGTATTCTATAGTTCCTCATGATATAGGTTCAGGTGTTCAGTCTCAGCAGCTACAGTGATCTTTGAGTACCTTCATCTACATTTCTGCGGTTGGTGAGTCCTCATGGTTTGAGGACCTGTGTCTCCGATTTTTTCTTGTTAATAGATGGTTGTTTACTTTCATTTCAGTATGAGTCAGTTGAGGATCTGTCCCAATGGCTCCTCAGTCCTATGTAGTAGAGGCTTTGTCAGACTAGTATACTAGCGTGTACAGAGATTTTAGTATTACTTCGTATTTCAGTATGTTCATGACATGGTTATTCCTCTTTATCTTAGCATGATTTGTGCTATAATGAGTTCTGAAAGTAATGACATGCTTAGAGGGTTAGCTTGAGGCCACGTGTGGCCTTGAGCACCATGTGACGTCTCGTGATAGGCTCTTGGGGCGTTACATTAATAGATTGTGATTTTAATGATATATATATTTCTCTCAAGGAAAAATAACTTTTCAATTTTGTTTTGATTCATTGATTCTGTAGTGAAGTATCAGATACAAGTCTATATATATAGTACTAGAAACAAATAATTATTTGTCCTTGGTTTAATATAGATTTTAAAAATTACCTGATCCACTAATTATCATGCACAATTAATTGGTTAATCAACAGTTACTTAGGCATACCGATCACCATGGAATTACTCATGTGTAGGTGACTCTGTTTTTGTAGAGGCCTACATGAGATGTTCTGGTTGTACACTAACTTGGATATTAACCAAGTCAATTGTTTAAGAAATTAATTGACATGAATTTATACTGGACTTATGAGGCTCCATTGCTTCACCCTCAATGGCTACCGGCAGAAATAGTAGTTCTGAGTTTAATATCATAAGCTCGACTTATTCATTGCTTGATTCATTATTAAATCAGTGTCACTGCCGGTTGTTCATCAAACCGTCTTTCAAAATATAATTCTAGCCCATTACCATTTACCTTAAACTTATCTCCACCTTTGATATGTTGTATTTCAATAACTCTATAAAAAGTGATATTTGTAACACAATAGGGACCTGTCCATCTTGATTTTAGTTTTCTAGAAAATAATCTAAGTCTGCTACTATAAAGAAGTACCAAGTCTCCAATCTTAAAACTCTTTGGTCTAATCAAATTGTCATGTCATTTTTTTGTTTTTTCTTTAAAAATTCGGGTATTTTCATAGGCTTTTAAACTCAGTTCTTCTAATTCATTGACTTGGAGAAATCTATTTTTTTTTCAGTAGAGGTTAATTCAAAATTCAGTGTTTTCAACACCCAAAAAGCTTTGTGTTCTAATTCAACAGGTAAATGACAAGCTTTTTCAAAGACCAATTTATATAGAGATGTGCCAATTGGTGTTTTAAAGGTTGTTCGGTATGCCTATAGAGCATCATCTAATTTTAAAACCCAATCTTTTCTCAAAATTCCAACCGTCTTTTCTAGCATTCTTTTTATTTCACGATTGGTAACTTCTACTTGTCCTTGAGTCTGAGCATGATATGGTGTTCCTATTTTGTGAGTCACACCATATTTTGATAGCAAATAATAAAATTATTTATTAATAAAATGAGTTCCTTGATTGCTAATGATGACTCGTGGTGTGCCAAATCTAGTAAAAATATTTTTTTTTGAGAAAATCACACACTGTACGAGCATCATTCTTTTGTATGGGAATTGATTTTACCCACCTTGATATATAATCCACTGTCACGAGAATGTATTTATAAGAGTGAGAAAAAGAAAAAGGACTCATAAAATCTATTCCCCAAACATAAAAAATTTTACATACCTGTAT
Source organism: Capsicum annuum (assembly GCF_002878395.1). Classification (NCBI taxonomy): domain Eukaryota; kingdom Viridiplantae; phylum Streptophyta; class Magnoliopsida; order Solanales; family Solanaceae; genus Capsicum; species Capsicum annuum. The sequence continues at coordinate 937 of NW_025845571.1, read as the reverse complement.
TGATTGTAATGATATTTCATCTCTCTTTGTGCTATTACCTGTTCTCTAACATTGATCACACTTTGCGACATATGCTCGAGCGTTCTTAAATTATTGGCCAGAAAAATCCAGCTTTCAAAATTTTGAAGGTGGTTCGATTGGCTGCATAATGTCCTCCAATTGCTCCACCATGATAGTGATAAAGTATGTTGTCCATATCCTCCCCAGGTACACTTCGTCTGATGATAGAATCTGCACAATTTTTAAAAAAGTAAGGTTCGTCCCTTAAGTAATATTTAGCATCAAATATGAGTTTTTTTTCCTGTTGGTAAGTGAGATCTTGGGGTATCCACTTTTCAGCCAAGTAATTTGCAATATCTACAAACCAGGGTGGTTGAGTTACAACTGAGAAAATGTGTTCATCAGGAAATTCTTCCTTTATTTCTGTAATCTCCAGAGGAGGTTTCTCTAATCTAGACAAATGATCAACTACTTAATTTTCTGTTCCTTTTTTGTCTTTAAATTTAAGGTCAAATTCCTGCAGAAGTAAAATCTATCTTAATAATCTAGGTTGATCATCTTTCTTTGCAAAGAGGTACTTTAAAGCTGCATGGTCAGTGAAAATAATAACTTTGGCTCCTATTAAATAAGAACGAAACTTATCAAATACAAATACTACTGCTTATAGTTCTTTTCTGTTGTTGCATATTTATGCTGAGCCTCATTCAAAGTTCTACTAGCATAATAAATAGGATGAAAAATCATATCCTTTCTTTTACTTAAAACAACACTTATTGCTTTATCACTGGCATCACACATAATCTCAAAAGATCGATTCCAATCAGGGGAGACAACTATAAGAGCAGTTGATAATCTATTCTTGAGTGTTTCAAAGGCCTTTAAACAATCACTTAAAAATTCAAACTTAACATCTTTCATCAAAAGGTTAGTGAGAGGT
>NW_025845570.1:848-2022 GCF_002878395.1 Capsicum annuum | reverse complement strand
TATTCTCGGAAGGGGGTACTTATTTTTGACGGTGACTTTATTCAGTTTGCAATAATCAATGCACATACGCAAAGAGCCATCTTTCTTTCTCACAAACAACACAGGAGCACCCCAAGGAGAAATACTGGGCCTTATGAAACCCTTATCTAGTAGATATTTGAGTTGCTCTTTCAACTCCTTAAGTTCTGTAGGGGCCATACGGTGAGGAGGAATAAAAATAGGTTGAGTATCGAGAAGAAGATCAATCCTGAACTTTATCTCTCTATCAGGAGGTATCCCTGGGAGATCATCTGGAAAGACATCAGAAAACTCATTGACGATGTTAACAGACTGGAGAGTTGGAGTCTCAGACTTAGTGTCTTTGACTCTAACCAAATGGTAAATACACCCCTTGGAAATAAGCTTTCTAGCTTTGAGGTAAGAGATAAAATGACTCTTGGGTGACACAGAATTCCCAGACCACTCAAACACGGATGCACCCGGAAATTGAAACTTGACCACTCGGGTCCGACAATCAATAGAGGCATAAGAAGAATACAACCAGTCTATACCCAGAAGCATATCAAAATCTACCATGTCTAACTTAATCAAATCAGCCAACAAGACTCTATGAAGAACGGTAACATGATACTTTTTATACACTTTCTGGGCAACAATCAAATAACCCACTGGGGTAGAAACTAGGATAGGCTCAGGAATAATCTCAGGACTCATTTCAAAATTCACAGCAATCAAAGGTGTAACATAAGAGAAACTGGATCTAGGATCTAACAAAGCATACACATCAAACTAAAATATATGAAGCATACCAGTAACAAAATCGGGAGAGTCCTCCTATTCCTGGCGGGATGGTAAAGCATAGAATCTATTCTGGCGCTGCTCGCCAGCATTGCTAGAAGAGGCGCCCTGAGCTGGGGCTGGGCGAGTCGCTGGAATTGGAGCACTAATAGTCTGAGTCTGGGTCTGAGGGCGATAGTTACGATGCCCTTGTCCATCCTGTGGACAATCTCTAACTCTGTGACCCATGTCACCATACCGAAAACAACCCCTCTTCTCACCCCAACACTCACCCGAATGAGCCCTACCACACTTAGGACACAGGGGATGATTTGGCTTACTGCCAGCATTGTACTGTGACCTGGATGCATATGACCTGCTACCTTGCTCCTGCCTA
>NW_025845570.1:0-748 GCF_002878395.1 Capsicum annuum | reverse complement strand
ATCTAGGATCTAACAAAGCATACACATCAAACTAAAATATATGAAGCATACCAGTAACAAAATCGGGAGAGTCCTCCTATTCCTGGCGGGACGGAAAAGCATAGAATCTATTCTGGCGCTGCTCGCCAGCATTGCTAGAAGAGGCGCCCTGAGCTGGGGCTGGGCGAGTCGCTGGAATTGGAGCACTAATAGTCTGAGTCTGGGTCTGAGGGCGATAGTTACGATGCCCTTGTCCATCCTGTGGACAATCTCTAACTCTGTGACCCATGTCACCATACCGAAAACAACCCCTCTTCTCACCCCAACACTCACCCGAATGAGCCCTACCACACTTAGGACACAGGGGATGATTTGGCTTACTGCCAGCATTGTACTGGGACCTGGATGCATATGACCTACTACCTTGCTCCTGCCTACGTCTAGGCACGGAAGCACTAGAAGATGATTGTGCTATCATAGACGAACGATCTTGATACTGAGGGCGACTCCCTCTCTACGATCTAGTCTGACCCTATCTGTGCTGCTCAGACCTAGCTCTCTTATTCACTCTCATTCTATCTCTCTCCTTAATCTTGTCTGCCTCAATCTGTTAGGCGTGAGTCATCAGCCTAGAAAGATTTATCTCACTATCTATCATAGTAGACCTATACTCCTTAACCACATAACTAGATACTCCAGTCACAAACTTACTCATACTAGCCCGATTATCAGCCACTAAGTCAAGAGCATACTTGGACAACTGATTGAA
>NW_025845569.1:0-2660 GCF_002878395.1 Capsicum annuum | reverse complement strand
GTTGAATATTTTAGATATTTTGAATGATTTGACCTTTTGGTCTTAATGGAGTTATTTTGAACTCGAGTGTGAAAGAAATCCACAACGTGGTTGATTTTGATAGATGGGAAGCATGATGGCTCTCGATGTATATTTTTATATTACTGAAATTTTTTTGTTATGGATTATCTTTGAAATGATCTTAGCTAAGTCTGAAGAAATCTTTAGCACCGAGTGGGAGGTATAAAATGACCTTACTTTCCTAGAACTATGTGCCCCGTAGGAGTGAGCCTGAGACTGATTTATATAGTGATCACTAGTTTGTGTGGATTTGATATCGATAGTCCTACTCTGATGGCAAGGATAGAACGGCTCTCCCCAACGTGGGTTATATGTTGGACTCCATGTAGCTCACATGGTTTATGTCAGTTAAGGATCTCCCAGTGTGTATGTGTTTCCTTGTGTCTATGGTGAATGGTGAAGTGATTTGAAAGTGGAAGTGTGAAAGTTATTCTTTCGAAAGATTTAAATGATATTTACATTATGAGAATTGATATTCTTGATGAACTGAAAGTGATTGACAAATTATATGATGACTCACATGTGTTATTGTACTTATTTCATCCTCTCATGATTATGATGATTTTCTTTGGGCTATGTGAGTCTTTCATACATCCTGCATATTTCTTATAAATATTTATGATGATGATGTTTATACAACTGCATACACCCCTATATACTCGGTTCCTTTCCATGGTACTGACCCACATCTTCGGATGTGGGCTGCATTTTCTCAGAATATAGGTTCAGGTGCTCAGTTCTAGGTTAGACAGTGATTCTTTGGGCATGCTGTTCTACATCCTCTGTTGTGATGAGTCCTCTTGTTCCGAGGACGTGATGTTTGATGTTGATTTCACAAAATTGTTTATATTTGATAACTGAGTATGAGTCAGTTGGGGCATATCTCAATGGCTCATTGGTTTTATTGATTTTCTTAGAGGCTTGTCAGACTAGTATAGATGTTGGGAGTTAACTAATAAGTCATATTTTGTTATCTTTTTGAAATTCTTTTATTTTTGGATGATGATTACTCTGTTGATATTTGAGGATTATTTATGGAAACCCCATTGATTTGTGTTGAACTAAATAAAAATGGCTCAAAGGGTTAGCTTAGGGCTACTCGTAGCCTCAAGCACCGTGTGACGCTTTGAGACCCATTTTCTGGGGCATTACAGTAGGTTATGTGTTTAGTATGTTGATGGTTTGAGATAACGAATATTAGCGGAAGCGTATAGTGCGTGGTATTCTATTCACCTCAAAGCCACTAAGATGTACTATTACTTGTGGGAAATCTATTGGTGGAGTTGTATGAAGAAAGATATTGCAGAGTTTGTGGCTAAGTGTTTGAACTGTCATCAAGTTAAGGTTGAGCACCAAAGTCCTAGTGGTACACTTCAAGAGTGTAACATCCCAACTTTAAAGTGGGAGGTGGTGAATATGGATTTTGTGATAGGATTGCCTCATACATATCATCAGCATGATTCTATTTGGGTCATTATAGATAGAATAACCAAGTTAGCCCATTTTTTGCCCATTCATACTTCATATTTAGTTGAGGACTATTCTAGACTCTATCTTAGGAAGTTGGTAAAATTTCATGGGGTTCCATTGTCTATCATTTCAGACAAAGGTACTCAATTTACCTTACACTTTTGGTAGGACTTCTAGAAGGGTCTTGGTACCCAAGTTCATCTCAGTACGACTTTTCTCCCCCAGACAGATGGTTAGGCAGTGAGGACCTTTGAGACCTTGGGGGACATGTTGAGGACGCATGTTATTGACTTTAAAGGTAGTTGGGATGACCACTTAACTTTGATAGAGTTTACCTATAACAATAGTTATCACTCCAGTATTCAGATGGCTCCATTTTAGGCTCTCTATGGGAGGAGATTTAGATCTCTTATTGGTTGGTTTGAAGTAGGTGAGGCTGCTTTGATAGGGCCAGATTCGGTATTTGATGCGATGGAGAAAATTTGGTTAATTTGAGAGAGGCTAAAAATAACCCAAAGTCGTCAGAAATATTATGCAGATGTGAGAAGAAGGGATCTTGAGTTTGATGTTAGTGACTCGATCTATTTGAAAATTTTTCCTATAAAAAGAGTGATAAGATTTGGAAAGAAGGTAAAGCCTAGTCCCCGCTATGTTGGTTCATATATAATTTTGCATTGCTTTGGGAAGGTAGCTTATGAGTTAAAGTAGCCTGCAGATTTGGCCTCAGGATCCCGATATTCCATGTTTCTTTGTTATATAAATGCATTAGTGATTCAGCTTTTGTTGTTCCTTTAGAAAGTGTGGATGTTAAGTATAGCCTTTCCTACGAAGTAGTCCCAGTTGAGATCCTTGATCATCAAATTTGTAGGGTAAGGAATAAAGAAGTTTCTTTGGTTAAGGTTATCTGGAGAAATCAGTCTGTGGAGGGAGATACTTGAGAAGCAGAAATAGATATGCGAGCCCGGTATCCTCATCTTTACTCCATAAATTTAGATTTATTTTGAGGAAATGGTTTTCTTTAGGTTGGATATTTTCATTCCCCATTTCAGCTATGCAACTATTCTCATGTCACAACATGCATTCATGAAGTTAGTGCAACCAATGTAGCATATGTTATGTTTCAAACCCAG